>NC_025997.2:14355225-14485225 GCF_000442705.2 Elaeis guineensis
AGGATAAGTTCCAATGGCTTCAGCAGCAATTCTTGCTCTATTACCGATCTGAAGGATCATCTCATCATACCTCAATCCTCTACTATTATCAGATCTTGTATAAAAATACATATATGAGTACTTGAACTAGAGTCTAGTATCCAACTAGAAGTAGAGGAAACCATTAGGTTAGATTTAATAACAAGCAAACTTGATATACCTTCTGAATGTTTGTCACCCTTTTTGATCTTCAGACTTTCTAGGTACTGTGGATATTCCTCTTTCAGTAGCCATCAGTATGATAGTCGAAATATTTTTCTTTATCTGGAGCCTTCTTTGGAGTGTTCTTCTTCGATCTTTTCTTGTTCTTCTGTTTCTTTATCAGCATATTCTTTTTCTTTAGGAAAACTTTCTTTTGGAGGAAGATGCCTGCTCCACAACAAAAATGGATCCTTTTGAACTCTTCAAGTCTCCTCAATAGTAACCAATATATTGACAAGTTCGAGTAGACTACAGTCCAATTTATTCATATGGTAATTTACTATAAATTGATCATATAAACTAGTAAGAGATTGCAGAATCAGATCCACCTGTAATTTTTTTGTATCGTCAAGCTGAGCTTCTCAAGCTCCTCCAAATCTTTAATCATTATCAGATAATGATCATGGACCGACTACCCCTCACGTATTTTAGAGTTGAAGAGTCTTTTCGATACTTCAAAATATGCAGTGTGGCTCTGCTCACCGTACAATGCTTGTAGGTGAGTGATCATTGCCCTAGTATTTTGCATGTTCTCATCCTAACTTTGTAACTCAATTATCATCAAAGCCAGTATGTAGCACTTGATCCGATTGTCATCATCCATCCATTTTTCTTGTGCTGTTCTCTATTCAGTACTAGGATGGCTTAGCAAAGCAGGAGGTTTTTGGTCAAACATATATTTTATTTTCTTTGAAATCAAGACTATCTTAAAATTTCTAAGTCAGTCTTTGAAGTTAGTTCCAGTCAAACGGTTGGACTTTAGGATGCATGCTAAAGGGTTTGGAGTTGACGTGGTTAAACTGTAACAATAGAGATTCAAGTTAGTTATTTGTATTTAATTTTATATTTATTTTAAAAATTTTAATAAATAAATAGTTTTTCACTATTTTCTTAGATCTCTCACACTTTTGGATAGAGAAATAAAAATTCTAATGCAACAAAGATTTTTAGTGGATACTACGATCCCATCAATATATATGTACCTCACCTGACAGTTATTGATAATATGAATATCGATGAGTAGACAACTTTTATTTAATATTTTATAAGCATGTTACAGTGATTCGATCTTTAAATCATATAGGCTCACCTGACAGATATTGGCCACACTTCTTAGTTAAGTTAGATTCATCGTTCAAATGCAAGTGTGAAGCCATTATTGGATCCCTCATCTGATAGATATTGGGCCCAACTCCATCTTCACCTTGCAGCAACCCTTTGCTAATAGAGTGATTGGATATTTTTGATACAATTGAACTACTGTAACCAGTCGAGAATAATCAACACCAATAGCATACCCGCATATTTACAATAGTGGAAGATCACTAGACTTAATATGTGTGAGGAGATTTTGATTTAGGTCTCATCTAATTAGTTAATACTATGGCTAATCTAACTGGCATAGGCTAAACCAAATCACCTGTTGGGGCAGATTTCTCAATTGTGGAATATGGATCACCCATCCAAGATCACAATAAGGTCGAGAAGCGAATGTTGATACCACATGAGAAGAAGAAGAAGAAGAAGAAAGAACAACAAATAAATACAATAAAAATACTTGGATCGCCTCAAAGCTACCTCCACAGGGTGTGTAAGCTTTACTATGAGAGAAACAAAATCAAAAAATACAAGAGAAACTCACCACTCCGCCCTTGTATAAGAGTCTCTCAATAAGAAGTCCCAAAATCCTCACAAAAGCTCTATGAAACCTCTTAAAAAGCTTCTTGCATGACCAGGACGTCACCAGCTATCCGACCCAATAAATAAATCATCAATCAAAGTTTTATAGCTCAAAAATCCTAAAATAATATTTACTAGGAGATGGAGTCCAAATCAAAGCTCAAAATCAATTCTATCCATCTGATCGTGATCAATCGCAATGTGGCCATCCGATCGCGCAATCAGGCATCCCCAGGCTGATCAAACTCGAAAAGCCCCTTAACTGTCTTATCACAACTGGCTCGCTCCAAAACCATCGAATCGCGCTCCGACCCGCACCATTGCCTATAAGCCATGATAGAGCATGGTCCACTGTGGACCCCACGTGATACCCAAGCGGGCCTGGGTGCCCGCACTCGTGGGCCATGCGCATGCTTGGGCCGATCCAGCATGCTGCTGGCATGCTATCGGGCTTGGCTTCTACGACTCTGGCCTATGTCGGCTCGTGGGCCCCTTCGACGGCCCATGGGTCGTACCAACTGCTCTCAGCTGCTCCCTCACACGTATCTTCATCATCCAGACTCTGTTTGGACTGATCTTAGTTTCGTTGGATTCTATTTTTCATCTTGAACCTCGTTTTAGATTTATTATAAATCAAATCTTGAGATATTTTTCTCAACAATCTTCATCTCAACTCGATGTTCGGCCTCCATCTATCTTGAGAGCCTATGATCCACCTCGCCCCCACACCTTGGGACATGCTTGCTGTCTCATGGATGGACAAATGTGAGAGTAGGCCAAGCTGCTCGATACCACATCCATCATGGGTTGTGTCTACTCTGATCAAAGATCTGCTTGGGGAAGTCTCCTGCAGTAATAGGAACTTCACTCTGTGATGTCACTCTTATCCTCTCGAGCCCCCCATCTCATGCCCGATCTACTTGCATCTGGAGCTCCACCTCCTTTGAGCTCCCATGGCTCTGAAGCTCCAACTCACACAAGACTCCCTGCCAGGTAGTAATGTTCTTCTCTGATATTCTTTCCCTCCAATATCACCTTATCACCATGCATTACCTTCAGAATTTCGTTATTAGCTACCCATCTATAGACAATTGAATCCAGTCTGCTCAGTGAGATAAGATTCTATTTGAAATCGAATATACATCGACCTCCTTAATCTCCTCACTGACTATCATATGTCCTCCAGTTGACTGTCCCGTGCCCCTAATTGCATAGCTCGATCCATCCGATAGATAAATAGTGCCCTCATTGCTCTTCAGAGAGTCAAACAGCTCCTCTCTACAACAAATATGATGGGTGCATGCAGAATCTAAAATTACTGCTAGAAAGAAGTAGATACCTCATCATATATTAACAGGACATCATCCTCTGACTCACTGTTGGTTGTCATGCAATAGTCCTCGTTCGATCCTTGAGTTATGGGCAATTTCTGACACGATGTTCCAACTCATCATATTGGTAGCACCTGATCTTACTGGAGTCTCACATCTTGGACCTGGATCATCCTCCTCGTGATCCTCTACCACTCCGTCTGCTGCCACCTGCTCCTCTAGAAATCATCAAAGCTAAAATGCTACCACCTGAGCTCAAAGCTAGATTCTTCTCTGAAGAACCTCATTCTGGAGAATCACTACAGTGCCTCATCCATCTTGATCATGCTTTTTTTCACTAAAAAGCAGTCATCAAAACTCATATGAAGAGAAAAGTGACACTAGCAAGACCAACCTCTAATCTTCTCCTCAACCTTCCCACTTACACTAAGAAAATTGATGAAAATTTTTTGGAAGTGGTTAAGATGTTCCTACACACTCTATCCTTCATCCATCCACAGTTGGTAGAACTACCTCTATAATAAAAGAGTATTGGTGAGGGACTTTATCATGTACAACTCCTCGAGCTTCATCACAGTACCATCTGAGAAGTCTCGTGAAGTACATGGATCACCTCCTCATCCGTCAAATACATACGGATGGTGCTCATCGTTTACATTTATAGCCGCTCCCAGATTTTTCCTCTATGGTGGTTGATTTTTTTCATTCAAGAGAGCATCGATCAACCCCTATTGGATGACACACCCTTCACCCTCGCTTGCCATAAAAAGAAATTGCTCTTTCCATTGAACCGATTGATCTCCACTTGATTGTGCTTATCTTCTCCATATTCTATCTCGATCAATACTATCTCTATCTGGACCATCTAATACCACTTGTCCACTGTAACTAAGCTTGATACCACTTGTTGGGGTAGATCCCTCAATTGCGGAACATGAATCACTCACCCAAGATCGCAACAAGATCCAAAAGTGGATGTTAATACCACATGAGAAAAAGAAGAAGAAGAAAGAACAACAAACAAAACAATAAAAATATATGGATCGGCCTCAAGTCTATTTCATGGAACATGAAGCTTCATATAAGAGAAACAAAATCAAAGAATACAAAAGAAACTCACTACTCAATCTTGTATAAGAGTCTTTCATAAGAAGCCCCAAAATCTTATAAAAGCTCTTTGAAATCTCTCAAGAAGCCCCTCTGCATGATCAGAACATCACCAGTTATCCGACCCAATAAACAGATCGTCAATCAGAGTTTTATAGCCTCCAAAAATCTTAAAACAGTTTTCATTAAGAGACCAGGTCCAAATCAAAGCTCAAAATCAATTCTGACCATTCGATCATGATCGGCTCATATTGTGGTTGTCCGATCATGCAATCAAGCATCCTCAGGCTCTCAATCAAACTTGAAAAGCTCCTCAACCATTGATCGCAATCGGCTCGCTCCATAGCCATCGGATCGTGCTTCGATCCATGCCATCATCTGTGAGCCATGACATAGCACGGTCCACGTGGATTGCGATACCCAAGCGACCCTCGGAGCTCACGCTTGCAGGCCGTGTGCGTGCCTAGGCCAGCCCAGCATGCTACTGGTTCACTGTTGGGCCTAGCCCGTGCCGCCTCTAGCCTGCACCAGCTGCTTCCGATCTGCTCCCTCACGTGTATCTTCTTCATCCATTTCGTTTGGACTAATCTTGATCTCATTGGAATTTATTTTTCATCCTGGACCTCGTTCTAAATTTATTATGGATGAATCTTGAGATATTTTTTTCAACACCATCAAGCAACTTTATTTAAGATACAATCTTTCAAATTATCAGATAAGTGGAGATCGATGAGAGACACACCCTTAAAGAATCAAGGATCTTAATTAAATAACATCTTTTAAGTACTTGCCTTAGACACCAATTGGTCAATTATTTCAAATAGATTAGCTTAAGTGATTCAGGCTTGAACCATTGAGCCGAATCAGATCTTTAGATCAATCGATTTAACACATGGATGTCAATCCACTCAGCCAACTACAACTCTTAATTTGATTCTAACACTCTTGATCTAATCCTAATCAATTTTTGACTCGATTTGATCAATCTCTCATCTCAATTGGGTACCATTATGTTCAATAAAAAATCCTAGGTATAATCAAATTACTAGACTTAGTTTTGATTTACCCATGTCCAATCTCTCATGCATAAACATAAATTTCATATCTAAATTCTAAATTTAGATCTAAATTAATTGTATGAATCAGCATATTAAGATCTCAAAACTACTTTTTGGATCTAAACAAGCATTCATACATATCATATATGAATAAAAATCAGATCTAAACTTTGAAAATACTTTTCAAAATCATATTAATTTTATATTTGATTAGAAATTAGATCTTATCTTTATTTCATACATATGAATCTGGCTCTGATACCACTATTGGATTTCGAGGTGTCATGCATACAGATTTTTAAATTTTTTTGAAATACACAGTGGAACAGATTAAAACTATTTTAATCTATGTATGCATGGATCTATTCTAACACCTATAGATCTAGTTCATATGATGAATATAAGATGAGCATACATCTAATTTCAAAATAAAATAAAATTGATGATCATATCATCTACATGTAGTGCTAAACTCCTTCCTGTAGATCTAGATTTGAGGATATTTCAGATTTGATGAAGCTGCACGTACATCCAGCCTCTATAGATATCCACACAGGACTGATGTAAATCAGAAGCTCTGAGATCACCAAGGTGCTAGCTCTCTTTCAGTTCTCGCTCTTTTGTTGGATCTCCTTCTTCGACTCCATAGAAAATGATCTGAGGATCTATGCACAAACTCCTTTCACATAAGATTGGAGGAACAAGAGATGCAGTGAGAAACTCTTTCTCTCCCTTCTTTTTTCTCTTTCTCTGAACTCTCTCTCTCACAAAGCCTCATGCCCAAAGTGGAGAAAGCCCATGCCCAAGGTTTGGTTTCTCACCTAGAGAACCTCTTAACCTCTCACATGCCCAATAAGAAGCACTCTAATCTCTCCTAGATGCCTAAGAGCTTCCCTCCTTTTACATATGGCGGCCAAGGGGAGATAAGGATAAAGCCTTATCAAATAACGATTCAAGTTCAAATGAACTTAATCCTTATCACAAATTTGAATGACCCTCATCCAAATTTGGCATAGAGAGAAAGAAACTTAGAAGGAGGCGACAACACTTGATGTGTGCCCCCTCTCCTTGTCCATTTTCTTGTGCGATGCCAATCTAGTATTGGGGTCCACTCTCGCGACCAAGAGAGAGGATAAGTTCTAATCTTATCATGATAAGGGTTTAAGTTCAAATGAACTCTCATCCTCATCAAACATTGAATGAACCTTTCATTCAAATCTCAAATGGCATGTGGCTAAGGAGATAAACATAAGGAGAATGGGGCCCATGCTTGGATGCCCTCTCCCTTTCTTACGTTACTAAAGAAGGAGGAGCGCATCCCCATGCGTGCCTTCGTTGAATAGGCTTCTACCGTCAAAGCCTAGGTCTTCAAGCTAGTCTGAGAAAGAGAGGTCATCCAAGTCTGAATGATATAGGAATAGGAGAGCCATCAGTCCTCATCCTGCAAAAAGAAAGTGATTCACTAGAAGAAATTAAGATATTAGTGACGATATTTTTGTCATTATTAATATATCTATTAGCGACGGCATTACCGATGGCAAAATTTCATCACTAATAATTATTTTATCGATAGATATTAGAAATGCCATTTTCACCATCGCTAATATTAATTTTACCGACGGCATAAATGGTATTAGCGACGGCATCACCATAGCTAATAATCATTAACAACGACACTATTAGAGACGACATTCACCATCGTAAAAAAAAAATTATTTATTAAAATTATAAGCGACGGTCAAAAGAGAGTTAGCGATAACAATTATGGTCTCTAAATTATATAATTTATATTTTTAATATAATATAATTAATTTTTAATTTTTGATTATCATATTATTTTTGGATTTTAATTATAACAGATATTAAAATCATATTCATTGTGATTAATTAAAATAAATTTTAAAAAATATTTTTATTAATTTTTTTAAAAAAATAAAATTAATTATTAGCGATGGTAAATACCATCGCTAATACTTATTAGCGACGGCATTAGCGATGATATCACCATCTTTAATATTTTTTTGAAAAAATTATTTAATTTAAAAATTAAAAAAAAATAAGAGACGATATTAATGACGGTATTGTTATCGCTAATAATTATTGACAACGGCATTAGCATGAAAATGCTATCGCTAATATTTTTTAAATTTTTTTAAAATTTAATTTAAAAATTAAAAAATAATTAGCAATGGAGTTCTTCCATCCTAACATCGTCGCAATAATCATATTAGCGCGGTGATATTTTTTATCACTAATAAAGATATTTAGCATAAGATTTTTCAGATTGATGTTACTAGCGACGGTTGGTGGACTATTTGCCTTGCTAATAGTCTGGATTCTTGTGGTGGTTCTCCCACTGAAGAAAGTGTCAGATGATTGTCCCATTAAAGGCTAAAAATCCTACATGCCTTTCTTTTCTGTCGTGAAAAAAAGAGAGAGTCCAGTAGATCTAGGACTTTGGCTTATAAACCAGCTCGGATTCAATTGGAACCCAATTCGCACTCGATTCGAGCTCAATTCGAATCAAACTCAATTCTGATCTAATTAGGACTCAAAACTGAAATCCAAATACTCAATTACGTCAAGTCTAATCAAATTAAATTAGATTTAATTCAATTAGGACTTGATCCCCACTTTGATCTCATCAAATTAGATTGCAATAATTATAATTAATCTTCCTTGCTAACTATTAGCAGATCCTCTACTTGTGACTTTTACAAATTATCCAATTGATCAATCATATTGATAATTTGATCATGATCCAACGTTCGATTTAATCAAACCTCTTTTGTGTGTGACTTCATAGTTCTGTTCTGTTTGATAGTGAGACATACCATGATTTCCATCATAATATCATCGAAATATCTTTCAATAGGTTGGAAAATTTTTAATTCTTATCCAACAAAGATCATCTATCCAGAATGATCCTAGTGAGCTCTCACAATCCATTAATGACGCTAGCATATGTGGTAGTATTCTAGTAAAATAGAATAAATAGAACCCCTAAATATAGTTACCGTATGATTTAGTTCTTCTATCGTGAGTTTCAACAAGATGGAGGTTATAAAACTCATCAAACCCCAACAATTTATCATGTAAAATATTCAATTAGCTCGAGTCCAAATCATAAAATTCATAAAAACTCTTTTCCATCAATCACCTTGCTGTGGCCACAGACTTAAAACTCAACTTCTCAAATCTATAAGACTACTCCTTATCTACTAAGGTCGATAGATCCCATCTATATACGCATCCTACTTCTATAATAAACTTACTGTAGCCAACATATATTACAAAAATCCAAATGACTAGGAGATCATGTTTATGTGCAGTTAAACTACAGCAACCCCACTGTGAGCAGTCGAGGCACCAGATCAAAGAACCATTCACACAACCACATCATCAAAAAAATTACTGATGAGTGAGTAGACATCCATGTGATCTCTTGTATAATCACGTTCAGTATCGATATTCTCTAACAATCGTCCACACTCTCATTCAGTGTCTCCATACTGTAGACTAGAGATTCGTCTATCTCGAAAGAAGCGATCCGTGTGTCGATTTAACCAGATTAGTCACCGTTGATCCATCGATTGGAAGTAATTTAGAAATTAATTACACATATTTTTAATTTTCAATTTTGGGAATATGTATCTATAAGTCATTAATAATTTGGACGATTCTCAGACACACTATACAAGAATGAATAAAAAAATATCATTTTATTGATAAATTAATAATTTAAGTATAAAATATGTTTTAAAAAAATATAAAGTATCTTCATATTGACTTTTAGGATATACAACTAATAAGAAAGATGGAGCTAAACCCAATGTTCATTAGTTTTTTATTTTTTAATTTTTTAATAATTCGAATTGAGTGAATTGAAAAATTTTATATTTTTAAGATAAAAAATAGTATGGTGCGGAGTAGCTTCTTGTGATCTAGCTGATGGTAGTTTCCAAACTTCGTCCTGTCCGGTTAAAATCCAGTCTATATTGGAGCTTTCTTATCGATAATCAACCGTTGAAATTTGATGGTTGTATGGAAGTTTTCTTTCTCTGGATCCAGTTTTACTCTGCTGCTCTTGCTAGCACAAAAAGCGGGAGTTGGAAGGCAATCATTGTAACATCGTAGTTTAACCACTGTGCTAATCGTGACGAAGGGGATGCTCCCTGAACCATTCATTTGGTTGCAGGATCCATTTACAGTGGTTTGCCCGCTGGGCCAACGCTATTGGCGCCTTAACGTACAAGATCATCTACGTCGTCTTCCTTCGGACCAACGACAAGGAGCCTTTTTGTAATTGTCTTGGTCTGGTCCATGGTGCTTCAAATCGACAGGTCACCCGCATATGCTTTGCATTAAGGCCCAAATCATGGTCTGTTTGAATCTTTTTGTCTGTAGAATCATGATGTCCGGTGAAGGGTTTGGGAATTACCATTTATTATTAATCTTGATGATTATAGTAAAAAGTACCTTGAATCATAAAAAAAAAAATATTTATTCTTTGCTTGATTGGGTAGATGAGTAGTCGTACAAATTAATTTTGAGAATCAAACTAATCAATAATTATTAAATGATTAATGGATCATATAATTTTTTATTACTAATGATTCATGCTTTTTCAAGAAACTCCCATGATGATGAAAGAAAAAATGATGCTTTTGCTGCTTCCTGCTTGTCTTTATGTGCACTCTCCTATAATTAGTTTTCACATGACCAAATTACTGACGTACATTAACTGTTGTATGTAAGGATAGCAATGGCCTAGTTAAGAAGGCTACTTGTAGGTGGTCTTTGGCCGGATAATTTGATTTGGCCTAGTTAGATCAAGACATATGCTTTGCCAAACCCAATTCCTATTTTGCTTTTGTTGCGGCCTTTCTTTGATCGATAGTCGGTAGTTAGCCGACTAGGAACCATACCTGTTAGTGGGCAGTGGGAAAGTCAGAAGATAATGTGCTGTCGCTGGAGAAGGTGCACTGGTCAAGGTCCAGACTAAGGGTGGTGAGGTTGATTGGAGAAGGATGGTTCTGTGCTTTACTCGATGCCAGAAAAGATGAACTTGCAAAGAAAGTTCTATCGAAGGTGGCTTTGGTGAGGACCCTCCAACGCTCAAGTCAGCGAGATGGCTTGAGTAGAAAGAGTGATAGAATAGCAACAGTCTCTGGATTGCAAATAGTATGCATACCTAGAGGGATCCCCACTTACCTCTATTTATAGGGGGAGCAAAATGAATGGCGAGGGGACAGATGATCATGTCGATCATGTCCTATCGTATCGTACCGCATGATACTGCGTGGGCATTTTTAAATGCTGACGACGAGCATGCCTTCTATTCAGCGCACTTATGGCAGCAGATGCTATCGGACGTGGGGTATAATAAATATCCGGACGTATTTAATGAATTCGTGGTATCCCATCATGGCATGCAACTATCCGATCAGAGTATGGTGTCTGAGTGATATGATCTTAATGTGGTCTGTCAGAATTGCATTATGATCACGTTCGATGCTCAGTTAGTCGGTAGAGGTCTGTGCAGTCGGAGTCGGCACGATGAGGCCATCGAGGGATGGTACCCCACCATCGACTGATGTAATCGGCCGCACGCCGAATATAAAGTCGATTGTGGACCGAGCATTGTTCGGCATAGTGGGACGTAGGTGGCATGTAAATCCTAGTCGGCTTTGTGCCGACTGGGATTATGCTGCCCTTAGTCGGTCAGATGTTCATGATGGTGGCCGGTGTCGACTTTGCTGGTTGGGACACGTAATTCAAGTCGGATTGAACGGCAGTAGCTTCTCTAGTTGGCTCGGAGATGGAAAGGGCCTGGTCGTCGGCTAAGTGACGGAGATTTACCCCAACACCTGCCCCTCAGCTTTCAAGTCCAATTGCGTGGTTAGTCGGATGAAGGAAGTTCATCTTTGAGCCGATCCGAGTTGCTTTTATGGACTGCCACTCGGTTGTCTTATCACTTCGTGGAGTGGACCATCGTCTTGTCTTTTCGTAGGACATGCGGCATTGCCATCCCATCGCAAATCTCACGACAATAAATATCGTGGAGCTTGAGATGATCTTCCGTATTAATGATAGGAGTTCGACTGGCAAGGTAATAATGAGCATGCATACCCGAATCGTCCGTGTGTCGGCCGCTCATTGGTCCAGCTCGTGATCACGTGGATTGAACTGACTTGGTGATATCCGAATGGTGGTGCATCAAATTGATGTCGAATTAGTCGGTCGAGATTATCGCCACATGTCCAGATCTCCGAGTAAGATGGGGTACTCAATGTTGATTCTGGTTGTCAAAGGAACCTATAAATTGGGGTTGATCTCCTCCCCTTTTCGGGTTCATTATTTTTGCTCCACCTCAAGTCTTTCTTGCCTCCCCCCCTTTCTTAGGAGAGAGCTTAGGTAGTGCCGCCGGCGAGCAATCTCCTACGATGCCGGTCTTCCACCATTATCATCATCTCCATTGGTCTTTTTCTCTAGAGGTTCTTTTCTTGATCTCTTTCTCTTTTCTTTGGGTTTTTTCTCTTCTCCTTTTCATGGCTTCCACTGGCAGAGAATCTGGAGATGAAAATCTAATCGATGATCGGAGTTCTCGGGCTCCAATCATCCAGAGGGTGACCAAAGAGATTACTTAGGATGAGCCCGATGAGACATCTTCTCGACAGAGTCAGTCGAACCCAGATGAGTCAGATGAACAGCCAACTATCGAGAATCTGTTTGGACCTCTTGTCGAGAGGTCCGAGTTGACGGAGTCAGCTGTTGACCGACTAATGGTATATTATCATATCTCTAGTCGGTATTGGTTGATAGCATCTGATGAAGAAAGCTGGATTATTCATCCTCTTGATGGCTATATTGTCATTTATGAGGAGTTCCTTTGATTGGAACTTTGATTTTTTCTGCACACCTTTTTTGCCAATATCCTCGATCTGTACGTGGTCGTTCACACTCAGCTCGCTCCTAATTATATTCGTATCTTTGCTTGTTTTGTCATCCTTTACCATCTTCTTCAGGTTGAGCCCCAAGTTTTTTTATTTCAGATCATTTTTGTATTGAAGAAACATCTTCAGAAATAGAGATAGTGGTTCTTCTGCCCTTAGTCCCATCAATAATTTTTCAACAAGCTTCCTTTCTCTATTCATGGGTGGAAAGGCAAATTTTTCTACATTGCAGTCAACCACCCGTGGGACTTCGACTGGACCTAGACGACTCCCAATCTCTCTCCAAATAGAAATAAAACAGTCTTGGAGGAAGATCAGGAGACCTACGAGAAGCTGTTTGAAGATCAGATTCCTGTGCATCAGGAGTTGCTCAAGGAGCAGTCTCTTTACGACATCGGGGTAAGCCCGACTAGCCATCTCGGTAGCCTTCTTTTCTGTAGATTTTTAGTAGTTTTTGTTTTATTTGTAGATTGACTTTTCTTTGCTGTATTCGTTCAGGCATGAAGGTTACGGCGGGATCTCTCAAACAGGCAGTTCGGAAGAAGAAGACCAAGACGACATCCGGGCCCCGCAGTCCCTCTCGACCGTCGAAGAAGCCGAGAGAAGAGTCTTCTTCTCGGGTACTGAGGAGTATGCAGCCGCCGTCGTTGTCTCGAGTACTGTCGGAGTGCTCGTCTCTGCCACCTGCCGCTGAAGTCGTTACGGTTGCAGCTTCTCCCCCGACCGATGATGATATGGTGGTCATCGAACCACTGACTAGACCGACCAAAGTGGTATAAGCCCTTTCGGTATTATAGTTTTATCGGAGGGGTTGATCAAATCTGATCAGATCAACCATGATTTGGAGGATTAGGCCTAGACCGCTCGTGTGCGGGCCGAGGTCTCTGACGAGCTCCTCCGAGCTGTTAAAGAGCAAGAGAGGAAAAGTAGAGAGAAGATAACTTTCCTAGAGACCGAATTGGCAAATTTAACAATCCAGCAGAGAAAAGAGAAAAAAGAGTTTGAAAAATTGAAGGCCGACTATCAGAAGGAGATGGAGTCAGCTGAGAGCGTCCTCATCGAAGAGAAAGAAAGGATGCTGAAGGTTGAGAAGGTTGCCAAGGAGGTCGAGAATGCTGTCAAGGAAGCCAAGAAAACCGCCACTAAGCTACAAGAAAAATTGACGACGACAGAAACTCGGGCCCAAGAAGATACTTCTCAGGCACTGGTCGAGTTTCGAAATTCAAAGAAGTACTAGGATGAGTTCACTAATATCGAAACAGATGCATACCAGCTCTAATTCATGAAATGCAAGAAGCAGGTCCGCCGTCTCGTGCCCAAGGTAGACCTGAGCTCCATACAAGCCGCCAAGGAATCGAATGAGTCAGGTGACAAGGAAGCGGAGGCCGAGGAGGACCATCCCCATCCGACTTTTTAGTTTCTTTTTGTACTTCTTTTTTTTTCGATTTTCTGTCATGTACTTTCTTCTCATTTTGTATTAAACTCCTTTGAAATGAAATAAAATTATCTTCTCTTTTAATTTATAAATTATCTAACTTGATCTTTATATATGCTTTCCTTCTTTACTCACTTAGCAATCTTTATAAAATTGACTAAATAATAAAGTCGGTAATAAAGCAAGTAGTCGGTAGGAAGCAGCAAAATCGAGTAAGTCGTAGCCAAGTTAACGAACTTGAGAAGATTCTTTAAGTCATGTAGTCGTTTTTGTAATTGAGCTTGGTCAGACTAAGGTTATAGTCGTAGATCTTTCGCTGTAGTTCATTCCGCTGAGTAGGAACTTAGAAAAAACTTTTGCTTAGGATCAGTGGATCCTCAGGCAGTCGGTGTTGAGCCAACTTATCATAATTTATTTTCATCGGATCGTATGATGAACTGCATCTTATATGCTCGCGGTCCTTGGACCGTTGCGAGTATGATGGCGGTTGTCAGACCATGCGGCTCCGATATTCGATTATTTGCCGAACACCGTAATGAATTTGCTTAGGTCTCATGTTCAACCTTGCATTGTAACTTTTTGACAAACGCACTTACGGTTGAGAGACCCATCCTTTTTTAGGAACGGGTCCACTCTCGGCTTCATTAATCGGGTATAAGCCGACTAGTGCTTTGTCAGGTACAAGCTAATGAGGGAGTGGTCATGTTGTAGATCTCCAAGAACTTGATCTGTAAGACACAAAATTTGCGGAAAGAAAGATCTTTTTATTGGTGAAGGCATTCTTATTGATAATACATCTGTAGGTTCTTGACGTTTTAGGTTCGAGAGATCTCGGTGCCATCCAAGTTCTCAATCTTATAGGCCTCTTGTTGCAGGACTACTGAGATTCTATAGGTATCTTCCCAATTAGAAAATAGCTTCTCTTACTCGATAGGCTTAGAGATTTCTACTCTTTTGAGGACCAAGTCTCCTATTCGAAAGATCTTTGATTTGACTCGAGAGCTGTAATGCCGAGGTACCATTTGTTGGTAGGAGGCCATTCTCAGTCAAGCTCATTCTTAGATTTTTTCGAGTAAATTCAAGTCTGCTAGTCTTTTGTTCGAATTGGTTAATTTATTATAGTGTTCCATCCGAGTTGAAGGTAAGTCGATTTTGACTGAAATTATAGCTTCAGTTTCGAATGCCAACTTGAATAGAGTCACTCTGATTGGGATCCGAGAGTTGTTCGGTAATAACATAGGACACTGTGAAGCTCATCGGCCCAGCTATCCTTAGCTTGATCGATTCTAGTCTTCAAGACTTAGAGAATTGTCTTGTTGGTCACTTTAGCTTTTCTATTGGATCGAGGATGCTCGACTGAAGTAAGTTTATGGATGATATGATACTTGGCACAGAACTCTTCAAACTTGATGTTGATGAACTGTCGGCCATTGTCGGTGATGAACACTCGGGGTAGACCAAATCAGCAAATGATGAATTTTTTATAAAAAATTGATAGTTTTTTGCTCCGTTATCTGCACCAGTGATTCGACTTGAACCCACTTAGTGAAGTAGTCGATGGCCACTATAAGAAACCTTCTTTGCTGACTAGCAGGCGGGAACGGACTGAGTATGTCGACACCCCATTGGTCAAATGGTCAGAGTGCCGAAATGGTTGTAAGGTGACTAGACGGAAGCCTCTGGATGTTGGTGAACATTTAACATTGATCATATTTCTGTTCCAAGTCATAGGCATCCTTTTGTATGGTTGGCCAGTAGTATCCTTACCAGAAGATTTTATAGAACAGTGACTTGCCTCCCAAGCGATTACCGTAAATGCCTTCATGCACCTCTCGAAGCATGTAGTCAGCCTCGAAAGACTGGAGATACTTGAGCAGGGATAGAGATGCTGACCTTTTGTAGAGTTGATCGTCAATGATCACATATCGAGTTGTCAATCTTTTTAGTCGACGTGCCTTAGCAGGATCAGTCGGTAAGATTTCGTCCATCAAAAATTTGATAAACGGATCAATCCAACTTGACTCATGTCCAATTGGACCTAGTAAACTTCTTCCTTTAAGTCGATGATTGGGCTCTCAAGATGCTCGATGAAGATTTTTTCAAGCTCGTCACAACCGGAGGTAGCGAGATGAGACAGAGAGTCGGCTTGGGCATTCTTAGAGTGAGAGATGTGAAAAATCTCAAAATAATCAAAGTGTAGTTGTAGAGAATTGAGCTTTCATAGATATCTGGAGAGAAGAATATCTCAAGCCACATATTCTCCTCAAGACTGGCTGACGATGAGTTATGAGTCAGTGAATACCCATAGGTGCTTCACATCGAGATCTTTAGCGATCTTCAACCCAGTTAATGGGGCTTCGTACTCCGCTTGATTGTTTGAAGTCTTGAAGCCAAATCGAAGAGCATATTCGATCACCATTCCATCAATATTGGTCAAAATCAAGCCCGCACCGCACCCTTGAGCGTTTGAAGCTCCATCCATGTGTAGAATCTATGTGGGTTCTTGAGTATCCTCGAGGGAGTCATCTTTGACTTGGTCGTTGTCGATTGGAGTACACTCGATGATGAAATTGGCAAAAATTTGGATCTTGATCGAAGATCTTGGAATAAAAGAAAGGTCAAACTCGGTGAGCTCGAATGTCCACTTGGTCATTCTTTCTGAGGTGTCTGGCCATTGAAGTAGAGTCCTCAGGAGGAGGTCGGTCAAGATTTTTACTGAACGAACTTGGAAGTAGGGTCGTAGTCAGCGAATAGTTGTTATGATTGCGAGCATGATCTTTTCAATGTGAGAGTATCTTGTTTCGGCATCACGCAGCACCCGACTGATTTAGTAAATGAGCCTCTATATTTTGCCTTCTTTTTGGACCAACACCGAGCTGACAACTTCAGAAGTTGTTGCTACGTACATGAGCAATTCATTGCCGATGCTGAGCTTTGTCCAGAGTGAAAGAGAGCTAAGGTACTGCTTCAACTCATTGAGGGATTTTTGATATTCCTCCATCCAGGTGAAGTCCTTCATCTTTCTGAGGATCTTGAAAAAGGGAAGTCACTGCTCTGCAGACTTGGAGATGAATGGGCTTAAGGATGTGATACGTCCTGTTAATCTCCGAATGTCTTTTCAAAAATTTGGAGGCTTCATGTCGATAATTGCTTTGATTTACTTGGGATTGGCCTCGATGCCTCACTTCATCACTATAAAGTCGAAAAACTTTTCTAACGTGACATCGAAGGTGTACATAGTGAAGTTCAATTTCATCTTATGCTTCCTCAGGGTGTCGAAAGCTTCCACCAAATTGTCGATATGGAGGGCAACTTCAGTGCTTTTTATGAGCATATCGTTGATATAGATCTTCATATTACATCTAATTTAATCTTTAAAGACTTTGTTAACCAGCCTCTGATATGTTGCTGCGGTATTTTTGAGGTCAAAGGGCATGACTTTGTAACAGTATAGATCCTTATTGATAATAAACATCATCTTTTCCTCATCTTCAGATACCATCCGAATCTAGTTAAAACTTGAGAAAGCATCCATGAAGCTAAGTAGGTGATGGTCGAATGTCGCATCGACTAGCTGATCAATCTGTGAAAGTAGAAAGCTATCTTTGGGACAAGCTTTGTTCAAGTCATGTAGTCGATGCAGATCTGCCATTTACCATTTGCCTTCTTGACCATCACGACATTCGTAAACCAATCTAGGTAGGTCACCTCACGGATAAAGTCGACTGTTAGCAGTTTATCAACCTTTTCATCGATGGCATTCTGTCACTCAGGAGCGAAGCTTCTTTTTTTTTATCTAACCGGCTTGTAGTCAGGATTGACATTAAATCGATGGATGATGACTTCTGGAGGGATGCCTGACATGTTTGAGGTAGATCAGGTAAAGACATCGATATTTTTTCTTAAAAAATCAATCAATTTCTCTCATAGTTTTTCGCTTAGCGAAGATCCAACTTGATGGTTCTAGTCGGGTCTCCACCGTATAGGAGAACTAGGATGAGTTGCTCCGTGGGTTCTCCTCAGCTTTCGACTTCTCTCTGATCCAGTCCGTCATCGATGAAAAGAGCCTCAACTAGTCTTTTTTTATTAAGAGTAGTTAAGTAATATTGTCGGACCAACTATTGGTCTCCTTGCATCTTGTCGGATCCATTCTATGTCGAAAAGCGCACGAGCAAATGGTAAGTTAAGACAACCGTTCGAAGCGCATTCAATTCGGGCCATCCTAAGATGACATTGTAGGTGGATGGGACCTAGGCTATGAAAAAATTGAGGTGAACAGTCGACTGCCGAGATAATTGCTCGATCATGATGGAGAGTTCGATCTCGCCCTCCACTTTGACTGAGTCACTATAAATCTGACTAGAGAAACATTGACTGATTTGAGAAGTTTAGTAGAAAGTCGTCAATTTGGAAGAAGCAATCGTAGAAAATCACATCAGAAAAACTTTCATTATCAACAATATATCTTTTACATCATAGTTGGCAATTGTCATTGAAACAACTACAGCATCATTATAGGGAGTCTGGACTCCTCCCAAATCTACTTCGATAAAGATGATGTTGTTGTCGGCCTGCTGGTGCTTGGAGGTGCTTCTACAGTCGTCTGCCCCTCGAGGTTGCGGTACCATCGAGATAATGTTGATCATGCTTACTGTCGGTTGGATGTGAGTTTCTTCCTTGGGTTCTGAATGAGGTGGATCAGAAGATAGCTACATAGATCTCTCCCGTGCTTACTTCTCGAGATACCCCTGCTTTATTAGATCCTCGATCTCGTTCTTCAGCTGATGGAAGTGGCAGTAGCACTTTCGATACCTCTTATCAGATCCTCAATCTCGTTCTTCCTCGGATTTCAGATGAGGTGGATCAAAAGATAGCTTCATAGGTCACTCTCATGCATATTTTTCGAGATGTCTCCGCCTTATCAGATCCTCGATCTCATTCTACATTCGATGGAAGTGGCAGTAGTGCTTTCGATCATGAGATTTCATCTTCATCGATAGGGGTCGGCGAAGGAAGTTCTCTCCCTCTATCTCCATAAGAATCTACGATCGAAAAGCAGTCAGAGAGGTATAGGAGTCATACCTACTCACAAAGTTCTTGGGCTTCTGACTTAATCGGGAAGGTAGAGCCTCCTTCTTGGTATGGATCCGACTAGGCTCATCGAAAACTCCTCCTTTCCTTGCCTTCTTCTTTTGACCCTTTCCTTCAAACTGGCAGTGGTCAGTGACAGCTTCCTCGATATGGATGTACTTCTGTGCATGCTTGAGGAGTTCAGCATAGGACCGAGAAAGCATCTTGTCCAGAGAATAGGTGAACTTAAAATTTTGGAGTCTCCACTTTATTGCCGTGATGGCCATCACCTCATTGAGGTCTTTGACCTCCAAGGTGGTGGAGTTGAAATGCACCACAAACTCCTATAAAGACTCATAGTCTTGCTCCCAGATAGAGAAGAGGCTGTCAGTGGTTCTAGGCACTCTCTGATTTATGCTGAAGTGTGTCACAAATAATTGCTCGAACTGCTCGAAAGAATTGATACTTTTTAGCTGTAACCCCGAGTACCATGTTTGCGTGGTTTTACAGAGGGTAACCAGGAAGGCAGTGTAGAGAAGGATGTCAGATGCCCCTTGCAAAAGCATGAGAGCTTTGTAGCTCTTAAGATGATCAAGTGGGTTAGTGGAGCCATGGTACGGCTCAATTTGCGATATTTTGAATCGACCAAAAATCGATTTGTCGAGGATCTGTCTTGAGAAAGACAGACTCATATTGATAACAAATTCATTGGTTGGGTCTCGATGGTTGGTCTGGAGCCGTTCCAAGCAACGATCTATCTCCTTCAGTTTTTTATCATACTCATCCAACCATTATTACGACACATCAAGATGCCGTGAGTAATCTAAAGTAGAACGTTCCCCAAAAGAAGAAGATCTCGATGGAGATCTTAGCCTCTTCCCCTTATGTTGGGTTTGTTGAGGGGAATGTGGGGGCTGGCGATCGTCGAAATCGGCACACAAAATGCATCGAGATTCAAAACATGGTGACCATTGGGTGGGTGGAGAACTCGCTTGGCGGGATTGTCGCGTAGAGTGACAGGTTGGAGATTGCGGTTGGTGAC
Source organism: Elaeis guineensis (assembly GCF_000442705.2). NCBI lineage: Eukaryota > Viridiplantae > Streptophyta > Magnoliopsida > Arecales > Arecaceae > Elaeis > Elaeis guineensis. Next base: position 14,375,145 of record NC_025997.2, read on the forward strand.
TGTACCTGGAAGACGCATCACATGGTGTAACTACTTTCAGTCGCTGTTGTTGTTGGAGACCTTGGACAGTCTCCATCAAATTTTTCATCTACTGTACAAGGGCAGCAAACCTAAAATCTACCATCATCGACGATCATGAAGCACTCGGCTCTCCATGGGTCACTGGAGGTTCCTCACGCCATGACGAGCATCGAACGAAACCAATAGAAATATTTTGTGCCCTTGTCTTGGCCATGGAGGTCCTTGAGAGAGAAGATTTTTTTTCTGCTCAATCCACCCTTCCTGGCATGCCAAACTGTTATGGCCTTTCTCCAATGGGTAGTCAGTAGTTGGCCTGGAGCTGACTAGGAACCGCATCTATTAATGGGTGGTGGGATAGCCGGAAGATGATGTACCGTCATCGGAGAAGGTGCATACAATTAAGGTCGAGACTGAGGACTGTAAGGTTGATCAGAGAAGGGCGGTTTTGGGCTCCACTCGGCACTGAAGAAGATAAACCTGCAAAGAAAGTCCTACCATAGGTGGCTCCGACGAGGATCCTTCGGCACTCAAATCAGCGAGATGGCTCGAGTGAAAAGAGCAATAGAATAGCGACAAAGTCTATGGGTTGCAAATAATGTATACCTAGAGGGATCCCCACTTACCTCTATTTATAGGGGGAGCAAAATGAATAATGGAAGGACAGATGATCATATCGATCATGTTCTATCGTATGATGCCGTATAGTACCGCATGGATGACTTTAAATACTGACAGCAAGCGTGCTTTCTATTCGATGCGCTTATAGCGGTGGATGTTATCGAGCGTGGGATATAATAAATGTCTATGTGGGCATATTTAATGAATTTATGATATCCCATCACAGCACGTAGCTAATCGGTCAGAATATGGTGTCTGAGTGATATGACCTTGATGCGGTCTGTCAGAATTGTATGATGGCCATGTTCGGTGCTCAACTAGTCAGCAGAGGCCCACGTAGTCAGAGTCAGCATGATGAGGCTGTCGAGAGGTGGCACCCCACCATCGACTGATGTAGTCGGCCGCATGCCGAAAATGAAATCGATTGTGGATCGAGCATTGTTCGGCATAGTGGGCCATAGGTGGCATGTAAATCCTAGTTGGCTTTGTGCTGATTGGGAGTATACTGTCTTTAGTCGGTCGGATGTCTACGATGGTGGCTGGCATCGATCCTACTGGTCGGAACTCGTAAATTCGAGTCAGATTGAACGACAGTAGCTTAGTCGGTGTAGCTCCTCTAGTCGGCTCGGAGACAGAAAAGGCCTGGTAGTCGACTAAGCGATGGGGATCTACCCCAACAACTTTCAAAATCTTTCTTCCTAATTGGATTTTTCTGGTACACCAAATTTGTGATTATGTTGGTGATAGTTATCACAAATCTAAGGATTGAAGGCTTGATGGCCTCCACAACCCAAGGGCAACAACTCAGGGAGGTTGGGTCAGGTTAAGTGTCATGCCCCAAATTCGGAACATAACACGGCCATGCTATCGAGGGATGGAGCTCATGATAATACGAAGCCTATCTATCATAATCATCTAAAATCTATAAAATAAAAAAATTCAATTCTTTTATTCATCAGATAATTAAATCAATATTGGTTCAGAGTATCTAAATCTGAAAGCAAATACAAATTCATATCTCAAAATTCAAAATTATTTACTATAAGTTCGTGATCATCATATAACTAAACTTCATTTACAAAATTTTCAAGCTTGCATCACAGATCTCCAAAGCCTGAATTTTTTCACCAATCCTAGCCCTATTTCTCTGTATAAGAAAAAAAAATAAAAAGAATATGAGCTACACTAGTCCAGTAAGTAGAAATTGTGCTTCCTTATCAGATCTAACATAAATTTTTCATGATAATGTAATATTTAAAAAATAACAGATAATATAAAATAAAGTATTTCATAGAGCATAAAACAAAACAAGTCATAAACCAATCATGCATGCATAAAATCATGTATATTTCATAATTATGAATCATAAATCATTCTTATCATATATTCATGTCAAGTTTCAAAATATTGCTCCCAGATATTCGCATTAAGATCACTATTATACCCGTGACAGGACCATGTTTCTTAATCGACAGAGATCTTGTTTCATGTACCAACTTTATACCCGCTGGCAGGGCCATGTTTCGTGTAGATGCTAGCTCCGGATGTCGACCTTCTCGAAAAAATTCGTTCATAGCTATCTGAGAGCCTTTAAAATCTTTATATCTTTTTCTTAAAACATACATATACATAGATGAAAAAAATAATGAAATTCATGTTTCATAATCATGCTATTTTCATAAAACACATTAATGAAATCAATGCTCATAATAAAATATACTTTTTCATATCACGTATGCGGATCCTTATTTTATAAAAAATATAATTTCATCACAGTAATTTTTTATATGAAAATATGATTATTTAAAAATAAATAAAGAGTATAAGATCCACTTACCTCATTCATCTTAGATCTTTAGACTTCGTTAGAAAAATCAACTAATCCTATTTAAAATATCAAATCATCATCAATTTCTATTTCATGAATATAATAAGATTAAATCATAAGAAAAGAGAACTGTTGATCAGATGTGTCGGACCATCCAGATATCAGGACAATTCAGGGTCTCTGATATGAGGGTCAGATTTAAGTGACTTGATCAAAAAATTATGAAGCACAGATTATATCAGGATCAATCAATAGAGTTCATTAATAATAAATTTGAAAAATACTTGATATGGTCAAATGAGGTTGACATACAGTATGGATATTAAAGCGACTTCGGATCATCTTGTTGGAATCAACATGAGCCCTTAAAAGATGAAGGCATGACTCGGTACAGGATTCATAGACCTTCTTAGAGAGAGAAAGTCAGTTATGAGAGAAAAAGTAGAGAGAGAAAATAGAGAGAAAATCTTTATATCCTTCAAAAATAAAATCATGATTGAGATCATCAGAGGTCATATCAGGGTGACTTAATATGGATTAACCATGATCGATGTTATCAATTTTGAATAAAAATCGGATCGGAATCCAATCTACTGTATGAATTTCGGAGCAATCTCAGGTCATCATATTTTTATCTCAAATTTATTCTAGGGTATACGATGCAATTAAAGAGAGAGAATGACCCTAGAGAGATAAAATCTATAAAAAGAGATAAAAGGTCTAGAGAGAGAAAATAGAGAGAAAATTTAGAGAGAGAAATTAGAGAGAGAAGGTAAAGAGAGGAGAGAGGAAAGAGAGAAAATTTTCTCTTTTTTTCTTTTCTTTTCTTTTTTTCTATTTTTTTTCTTCTTCTTCTTTTTTTTCTCTTTTTTTTTTCTCTTTTTTTTCTTTTTCTTTTCTTCTTTTTCTTTTCTTTTCTTTCTTCCTTCTTCTTTTCTTCTTTCTCTTCTCGGCCGAACAGGGGACGGACCGAGTGGGGCTCAATGGCTTAGTTTCGACGAGAGGCGGCGGCATGGTCGAATGTCCAGCAATGGCGGTCGATGGTGGTGGGGCAAGGAATGGCCGGTGAGTTTTTTTTTTTGAAAAACTGGAGACCCATCCTTTTCTCTTTTATTTTTCGATCATTGGCTGGTCGCTGGTGGCCAAAACTTTCGAAGAAGAGGGATAAAAGTATGAAGATCCTATCCTAGGGGTGAGATGTCGCAACCGGCGGCATCGATGATCGAAAAAAAGAGGAAGGTGGTTCGACTGAATAGTGGTTCACCCTTTTTATGTATTTTTCGATGATTTCGATGGTCAGTGAGGGTCTAAAGCCATGGGGAGAAAGGAAAAAGGGAGAGGAAGAAAAGTTGGAGCCTTACCTGAGCTCCGGTGGCATCCCCGACCTCTGATTTCCAACGAACACAATAAAGGGGAGACCGCGGCTTCCATGGAGAAAAGAGGAGGAATCGAGCTCGACGATCGCTGGTGGAAGCTCTTGAAAGAGGGGGAGGCATGTTTATAGAGAGTCCTAGAGCTCCAGTCGTCCTAGAACTCTTTTTCGTCCGGGATTCATCGGAGAAAAAGACTCCCATCGAAAGTCTTCTTCCTGTTCTTTTTTTTTTTGTTGGGCTTCTGAGATTTTGGATCTGGTCTAAGGCCCAAATGGGTTGGGTATTATATTCTCCCTCCTTCAAATAATTTCGTCTTCGAAATTAAGTTATGTTTTTTGAGATATCTAAGATTCTTCATGGCATTATCTATAATAAAATAACCTACTGGTAAAAATTATCAGACTATCATCAGATTAGATTAAAATCTATAGTATCCTTTCATTATCAATAATTTTTTTTTTATTTACAACTAATATATTCTATAATATCTTTTGATTTAAAGAATTAATATTTCTAATCAATTCAGACCACCACGCTTTTGCTGCACACTCTGATCTCAACTTACCAAATTGTCTAAGTCTATCAAAAATAAAAATATTTTTGTATATTAAATCAATCAAAGATAGATCCAACTTTCAGATTTTATATAAAACTTAGGGTAAAATTTTAAGTTTTCTTGTCATTACTATCTCTTAGGCATAACACATCAAAATTAATCTTCATCCACCTTCTATGTTTGAACTTATTACATAAGCTTCACCACTCGTCAAGAATCCTATATGTCTAAAATTAATTTGAGTTAACCTTCGATTTACCTTACAATCATGTAGATAACTTTCAAACCAACCTTTCTTTGCAAAAAAATTAACATCAAAATCAGCAACGTTATCATATCCTTTATCCATATAAATTTAGCATTCTAATGTCATCAAATATACCCAACATAACATATCAATACCTTCCACTTCATTCCATGGTCAATACTTTTCGTACTCAGGTCAACCCTACTAATTGAAATCTAAGATATAACTCGTCAATTCTATTATAGACATCATATACCACTTATGTATAAATTTCATCATAATACCTATTGATTTGAAATCAAATTATTGAATCTTTTTTTTTATATCTATTATGTTCCTCATAATCTTAGCCTCAAGTTTAAATATTACTAAAGTCACAATCTCGAATAATGATAACCTTAAGCTCAAATACCACTTAAATCATATTCTCTAGTGATCATAACCTAAACTTTATATCATTCTATCACGTCCTTAATGATCATAATCTTAAGCTCTGAGATTATCCATCATACTCCACTCTGTCACATCCTATTGATCATACATAAAATTTTGATATCACTTCATAATCTCAGTGATCTTAAACCTAAGCTTTGATATTATTCTATCATATCCTAATCACTTATATCATAATCTCCAATGATCATAACCTAAGCTCTGATACCATTCTGTCACATCTCAAATCTAGGACATAATACGGTCATGCTATCGAGGGATGAAGCCCACGATAATACGAAGCCTATCCATCATAATCATCTAAAATCTATCAAATAAAAAAATTTAATTTCTTTATTCATCAGATAACTAAACAAATATTGGTTCAGAGTATCTAAATCTGAAAGCAAATACAAATTCATATCTCAAAATTCATAATTATTTACTATAAGTTCATGATCTTCATATAACTAAACTTCATCTACAAAATTTTCAAGTAACACGAAGCCTATCCATCATAATCATCTAAAATCTATCAAATAAAAAGATTCAATTTTTTTATTCATCAGATAATTAAACAAATATTGGTTCAGAGTATCTAAATCTGAAAGCAAATACAAATTCATATCTCAAAATTTATAATTATTTACTATAAGTTCATGATCTTAATATAACTAAACTTCATCTACAAAATTTTCAAGCCTGCATCGCAGATCTCCAAAGCCTAGATTTTTTTCACCGATCTTAGCCCTATTTCTCTGTATAAGAAAAGAAAAAATAAAAAAAATATGAGCTACACTAGCTCAGTAAGTAGAACTTGCACTTCTTTATCAGATCCAGCATAAATTTTTCATGATAATACAATATTTAAAAAATAATAGATAATACAAAATAAAGTATTTCATAGAGCATAAAACAAAACAAATCATAAACCAATCATGCATGCATAAAATCATGTATATTTCATAATCATGAATCATAAATCATTCTTATTATGTATTTATGTCAAGTTTCGAAACATTACTCCCAGATATTCATGCTAAGGTCACTATTATACCCATCATAAGGTCATGTTTCTTAATCGACAAAGTTCTTGTTTCATGCGCCAACTTTATACCTACTGGCAGGGACATGTTTCGTGTGGATGCTAGCTCCGAATATCGATCTTTTCGAAGAAATTCATTCATAGCTATCTGAGAGCCTTTAAAATTTTTATATCTTTTTTTTAAAATATACATATATATAGATAAAAAAAATAATAAAATTCATACTTCGTAATCATGCTATTTTCATAAAATACATTAATAGAATCAATGCTCATAATAAAATATATTTTTTCATATCACATATGCTGATCCTTATTTTATGAAAAATATGATTTCATCAACAGCAATTCTTTGCATGAAAATATGATTATTTAAAAATAAATAAGAAGCATAAAATTCACTTATCTCATTCATCTTAGATCTTCAGACTTCGTTAGAAAAATCAGCTAATCCTATTTAAAATATCAAATCATCATCAATTTCTATTCTATGAATATAATAAGATTAAATCATAAAGAAAAAGGACTGTTGACCGGATGTGTTGGACCATCCAGATACCAGGACAATTCAGGATCTCTGATCTGAGGGTCAGATTTAAGTGATTTGATCAAGAAATTATGAAGCACAGATTAAATTAAGATCAATCAATAAAGTTCATTAATAATGAATTTGAAAGATACTTGATATGGTCAAATGAGATTGACATACAGCACAGATATTAAAGTGACTTCAGATCATCTTGTTGGAATCAACATAAGCCCCTAAAAGATGAAGGCATGACTCAGTACAGGATTCATAGACCTTCTCAGAGAGAGAAAGTCGGTCATGAGAGGTGTTGGGTATAAAATATCCCCCAGCCGAAGTTCGTGATGGGAGTGACCCTCCGAGGATGCAACTGACTTTCGACCTCCGGCAACATCTCTTCAAACCTCCCGGGCGGCCGAGCCTCCACCACACTCCCAAGTTTTATCGACGGGCAGGACCCCGCCAGCGTCGACCGGATTCTTCGCGACGTCCGGACTCCTACGGGAGCCGGACCTCGCCCATGACTTCACCTGCAGACTCCGCACAGGCTCCTACGGGAGCCGGACTCCGCCCACGACTCGAGCTGCAGGTAGACTTCGCTTGGGCTCCTACGGGAGCGGATCTCGTCCTCGACTCCGAATGCAGAAAGGCTTCGCCCGGACTCCTACGGGAGCCGGATCTCATCCCCAACTCTGAATGCAGAAAGGCTTCGCCCGGACTCCTACAGGAGCCGGACTCCGCCTACGACTCGAGCTGCAGGTAAACTTCGTCCGGACTCCTACGGGAGCCGGACTTCGTCCCTGACTCTAATTGAAGGTAAACCTCGTCCGGACTCCTATGGGAGTCGGACTTCACCCCTAACTGTGGCTGCAGGTGGACTTTGCCTGGGCTCCTATGGGAGCCGGACCTCGCCCACGACTTCACCTGCAGACTTCGCCCGGACTCCTACGGGAGCCGGACTCCGCCCACGACTCGAGCTGCAGGTAAACTTCGTCCGGACTCCTACGGGAGCCGGACTTCATCCCTGACTCTAATTGAAGGTAAACCTCGTCCGGACTCCTACGGGAGTCGGACTTCACCCCTAACTATGGCTGCAGGTGGACTTCGCCTGGGCTCCTACGGGAGCCGGACCTCGCTCACGACTTCACCTGTAGACATCGCACAGGCTCCTACGGGAGCCGGACTCCGCCCACGACTCAAGCTGCAGGTAGACTTCGCCTGAGCTCCTACGGGAACCAGATCTCGTCCCCGACTCCGAATGCAGAAAGGCTTCGCCCGGGCTCCTACAGGAGCCGGATCTCGTCCCCAACTCCGAATGCAGAAAGGCTTCGCCCGGACTCCTATAGGAGCCGGATCTCGTCCCCAACTCTGAATGCAGAAAGACTTCGCCCGGACTCCTACGGGAGCCAGACTTCACCCCTGACCTTGATTGCAGGTAGACTTCGCTCGGGCTCCTACGGGAGCCGGATTTCGTCTCCGACTTCAACGGAAAGAAGACTCCATCCGGGCTCCTGCGAGAGCCGTACTCCAAGCTCCTCTTAGACGGGTAGCTAGTCACATCCCCCCGTCAAACACCCCAGCCGAACTTCGGCCGATAGGCCTGGACCCCCTGGCAGGCCGCAGCAATGGCCACGACTCTGCTCCACCTCCTGCGACGGATTCCATGCGGCTCCATCACTCCCTGACAGGCCGTAATAATGATCACGATCCTGCTCCACTTCCTGCGACGAATACCGCATGATTCTTCCGTTCTCTGGCAAGTCGCGACAACGGACGCCGCTCCGCTCCCCGTGGCAAACTCCACATGGCACGCCCCGGTGATAGCCACGGGTCCGCTCCACTACTCTCTGCAACAAATTTTCTCCGACTCTGGGCGGCCTACTGTCAGACGGTTATAGGCATCGCCATCAGTTTGTTGCCCCCTCCACCTATAAAAAGGGGACCCCAGATACGTTATTCTATAAGCTCTCATTTTTTACCTAGAAACTCTGCTAAAATTTTGTTCGAGCACTCCATTCTTGTTGAGGCAGAGAACTGACTTGAGCATCGGAGGGTCTTTCCGGAGCAACCCCACCTCCGGTTTAGACTTCTTTTGTAGGTCCCGCCGGCGACCGCGACTCTAGCTTCTCTGACGCAAGTGGATTTTTGTACCAACAAAAGAGAAAATAGAGAGAGAATCTTCGTATCCTTCAAAAGTGGCAATCATGATTGAGATCATCAGAGGTCATATCAGGATGACTTAATATGGATTAACCATGATCGATGTTATCAATTTTGAATAAAGATCGGATCGAAATTCAATCTACTGCATGAATTTCAGAGTAATCTCAGATCATCATATTTTCATCTCAAGTTTATCCTAGGGTCTGTGATGCAATCAAAGAGAGAGAATGATCCTAGAAAGATAAAATTCATAAAAAGAGATAAAAAAATCTAAAGAGAAAAAGTAAAGAGAGAATTTAGAGGGAGAAACTGAGGAAAAAAGGTAAAGAGAGGAGAGAGGAAAGAGAGAGAAAATTCTCTCTCTTTTTTTTTCTTTTTTTCTATTAAGTATTTTATAGAGCATATAATAAAGCAAGTCATAAACCAATCATGCATGCATAAAATTATGGATATTTCATAATCATGAATCATAAATCATTCTTATCATGTACTTATGTCAAGTTTCGAAATATTGCTCCCAAATATTCGTGCTAAGGTCACTATTATACCCGTGACAGAGCCATATTTCTTAATCGACAGAGTTCTTGTTTCATGCGCCAACTATATATCTGCTGGTAGAACTATGTTTCGTGTGGATGCTATAGCTTTGGATATCGACCTTTCCGAAGGAATTCGTTCATAGCTATCTGAGAGCCTTTGAAATCCTTATATCTTTTTCTTAAAACATACATATACATAGATGAAAAAAATAATAAAATTCATGCTTCGTAATCATGCTATTTTTATAAAACACATTAATGGAATCAATGCTTATAATAAAATATACTTTTTCATATCACGTATGCTGATCCTTATTTTATGAAAAATATGATTTCATCAACAGTAATTCTTTGCATAAAAATATGATTATTTAAAAATAAATAAGAAGCATAAGATCTACTTACCTCATTCATCTTAGATCTTCAGACTTCGTTAGAAAAATCAGTTAATGCTATTTAAAATATCAAATCATCATCAATTTCTATTCCATGAATATAATAAGATTAAATCATAAGGAAAAAGAACTGTTGACTGGATGTGTTGGACCATCCAGATACCAAGGTAATTCAGGGTCTTTGATCTGAGCGTCAGATTTAAGTGACTTGATCAAAAAATTATGAAACACAGATTAGATCAAGATCAATCAATAGAGTTCATTAATAATGAATTTGAAAGATACTTGATATGGTCAAATGAGATTGACATACAGTACGGATATTAAAGCGACTTCAGATCATTTTATTGGAATCAACATGAGCTCCTAAAAGATGAAGGCATGACTCAGTACAGGATTCATAGACCTTTTTAGAGAGAGAAAATTGATCATGAGAGAGAAAGTGGAGAGAGAAAGTGGAGAAAAAATCTTCGTATCTTTCAAAAGTGGCAATCATGATTGAGATCATCAGAGGTCATATCAGGATGACTTAATATGGATTAACCATTATCGTCATGAGAGAGAAAATAGAGAGAAAGTGGAGAGAGAATCTTCGTATCTTTCAAAAGTGGTAATCATGATTGAGATCATCAGAGGTCATATCAAGATAACTTAATATGGATTAACCATGATCGATGTTATCAATTTCGAATAAGGATCGGATCGGAATCCAATCTACTGCATGAATTTCAAAGTAATTTCAGGTCATCATATTTTCATCTCAAGTTTATCCTAGGGTCTGTGATGCAGTCAAAGAAAGAGAATGACCCTAGAGAGATAAAATCCATAAAAAGAGATAAAAGGTCTAGAGAGAGAAAATAGAGAGAGAAATTGGAGAGAGAAGGTAAAGAGAGGAGAGAGAAAAAAAATTTTCTTTTCTTTTCTTTTTTTCTATTTTTCTTCTTCTTCTTTCTCTTTTTCTTTTTCCCTTTTTTTTTCTTTTTCTTTTCTTCTTTTTCTTTTCTTTTCTTTCTTCCTCCTTTTCTTCTTTCTCTTCTCGGTCGAATAGGGGACGGACCGAGTGGGGCTCAGTGGCTCAATTTCGACGAGAGACGGCGACATAGCCGGATATCCGACAGCGGCGGTCGACGACAGTGGGGCAAGGTTTGGCTGGCGAGTTTTTTTTTTTTTCAGAAAACTGAAGACCCGCCCCTTTTTCCTTTTCTTTTTCGATCATTGGTTGGTCACCGACGGCCAAAACTTTTGGAGAAGAGGGATAAAAGTATGAGGGTCCTATCCTAAGGGTGAGACGCCGCAACCGACGGCGCCGGTGGCCGAAAAAGAGAGAAAGGTGGCCCGGCCGAATAGGGGTTCATCCTTTTTATGAATTTTTCGATGATTTCAATGGCCGCGGAGGGTCTAAAGCCATAGGAAGAAAGGAAAGAGGGAGAGGAAGAAAAGTTGGAGCCTTAACTGAGCTCCGGTGGCATCCCCGACCTCCGATTTTTGACGAACACAATAAAAAGGAGACCGCAGCTTCCACGGAGAAAAGAGGAGGAATCGAGCTCGACGATCGCTGGTGGAAGCTCTTGAGAGAGGGGGAGGTATGTTTATAGAGAATCTTAGAGCTCTAGTGGTCTTAGGGCTCTTTTCCGTCCAGAATTCATCAGAGAAGAAGACTCTCATTACGAGTCTTCTTCCCGTTCCCTTTTTTTTTTTGTTGGGCTTCGAGATTTTGGTCCTGATCTAAGGCCCGAATGGGCCGGGTATTACATTAAGGGCAAACCCCAGCCCAACCTATAAATCTCTCTAACTCTAACCCAATCTAAACCCACCCCATTAAGCTAAATCCAATTTGGGTTGGTTTAGCTTGGTCAGCCTGAGTTAGTAGGGTCAAGTTAGGTTTTTATGTTAGCTAGGTAAACCGGGTTGAAAAGCAAGTTTAAGATAAGGGAAAATTTTGGGATATTTTTTATTTTTTGATGGAAAATGGGAGGGGGGACCACCCAGCTTTATTATGAATATATGTACAAGAGGATCGGGAAAATAATATGGAGATTTCAGCAAAACAAATGAGGAAAGCTTAAATACAAAATAGATAGCCAAATATAACCATAAACAAGGAATTTATATGGCTGTCTGAAGGGCCAACCTCATCCTTCATACACTACACAACGTCCTCCTTGAAGGCATCAACAAATTGAGCCAATGTGCCGTGTCATTTTTCATTACAAGTAGGCAACCAGCTTTCCAATAGAGATTTCATATGGATTAATAGGAAGGTAAGCCTCCAACTGGAAGACTCTCCTATTAAGTTTTTTCCAAATAACCTAACAAATCGTCACAGCAACGGTGAATCATGAGGGAGGAATAAATGGTAGGTAAAGTCGGATTTGCTGATCCTCTTAGAGTTGAGCGACAGATTTACTTAAGAATTTGGGATAGTTTTATTGAATCAATATTTGTTAAATTTATATCTTAGTTATCTATAAATTTCAATAATATACTTACAAATATTTTAATAAGATCAAAACAATGATATAACTATATAAGTACAAAAATAAATTATTTATTTATTTGTTTATTGATATATTAAGTTAGGTTTGGCTATAGGTTCAATTTGGTTTAGCTTGGATTGCAGTCAGTTCGGATTGGGCTGAGGGTCAACCTTGATCGAACCCTACTTGAGGTCAGGTTGGGCTCAAAAGCCTTAGCCCAACACAATCTTATAAAAGCTCAATCCAATCCTACCCTGTGAATGGCTTGGGTGGTAGGTTGGGTTGATACTAACCCAAGTTGCATGATTGCATCCCTACCCAACCCTCTATTTCAGCTTGCCTTGTCTTCTAATCAGCTCTCATCCTTGCGCAAGGTCGTATGGCCACAAGACAAGCATTCTAACATGCCTCGGTTTAAACCCAACTGCGCTGATCAGCTCTTCTCCTATTTGCCTAAACGATGGTAGAATAATGTGCCATTACCTTTCTAAATCACATGCCTCATTTTGTTCACTAGTGAGGCACACCACTCTTCACATTGAGCCGATATATGGTCAGTAGGCCTGCAAATGGACCGGATCGGATCGGATCTCAAGTAATTCCGATCCGATCCAATTTTTTGATCGGATCTTGATATTGGATCCATATCCATCCCGATAAAAAATCGGATCGGATCGGATCGGATCCATGACCGAATTTATTGACCTATTAAATCATTCGGATCGGATCGGGTCCATATATAACCCGGTCTCAATTCATGAAATACGGATCTTGTTCGGATCCGATTCGGATTGGATCGGATCACGGGTTTAATTTATTTGAAACTCTTTTCTTTTTTTCCTTCCAATCCTCCAACGATAACTTTTAATAATTAACTGTATTGGATAGCAGAGGGAAACAAGCAGTTTTTGAGAAGAGTTAAGATTCCAGAAGTCCGCACAAAAAAAAAAATAAAAAAACTTATATAGTGATATAATTATTCCAATTTAAAATATTATATAAAAGAAATACTTGTACATGATTAAAAATGAGACTGCATATAATATGGATGATACAACATCTGTGTACATTAAAGCATACTCTGAAATTTTTTAAAGTCAACAAAATGAATTGGAATTCAAGAAGCCCTCATATTTTTGTACCTCATGGAATAATAAACATAAACCACAAGATTTAGAAAACTGAGTCCAACAAGAAGTCAAAAAAAAATAATAGAGATGTCCTTCATTTAAATTATCAAGAATCCATCCAATCTTTCCTCTTCGGATTGTTATAAATATTACAACAATCAGAATAAAAGAATTGAAAGGTTTGAAAAATTTTTAATTTTGAAGATTTTTAGTTTGAAAATCGGATGGAAAAAATCGAAGGATTTAAAAAATTTTGGTCCAAGCCTAAATTCCTATTTGGGTGAGTCATTCTAATTGGATTCAGGTCCTATGTTTGGATCTGGATCGGATCGAATCAGATCATATATCTTAAGATTTAAATTAATCTAAAATCTCTGTGGGTTAGATCGGATTCAAATTCAGAAAATCTAGATTCGATCTGAAAAAAGAAATGGATCCAATTTTTGAATCTGATCTGACTTCAAGTCTGAGTTGCGTTTAATTAAATCGGATCAAATTGATTCATTTTCGGCCTTAATGGTTGGCGTACCATGTCTAATTTATGAAAGAAAGATCGCATATGAACATGGAGCTAATCCTGGGCAGTCAGTACCATAACCAATTTACAAAACAAAGATCCATTGAACATAACGAAGAGGTAAAGTACACTGCTCCTTCAGTACAAATCATGCTTAGAGTTGCTTCCCACTCTTCATATTGGCTTTCACTAACGTCCTGAACTTAATCAAGTCCCTTGGCACAAACGGTGACAAGACCACCTGGGGTTTTGAAAATAGCTCCGAGACACGTGAAGACTCAATGGAATTACGTATCGTTAGGTGGTGAGTCCTCTTCTTTTTAAAAATACCTCTTTCATTGTCTCCTCTGGCTATCCCTACCAAGATTAAGCCCACATAGCTTTCATCTCGTGACCTAAATATGAGCACCCTCCAAGGCACGGCCTTGCGTGTCAGCAACTTACCAGTCACTTCTTAGCATGTGAACTGCAGGGATACACATGTATTGGAATTTGGTCCGCTTGGGTAGGGCTTAAATTTCCATCAGAATGCTCTATCCATATCTAATGCTAAATTGGCTTGGACATACGTCGTCGTCGTCGTTTGATACAAATGGGAGGATGCTCATACTGATTTCATATGAGCGCAATTCAAGATATTAAGAAATAAAATATCCTACAAGTTATAGAGATCGGTTTGATTTTGATGTCAAATTCGATCATCAGTATGTTCAATCACACAAAAAACGATTCAGTCGGCAACATTATTTATCTTATGAAAAATATATTGAATAAAAACTACACTAAAATCATGGAGACAGCCCAAATAGACTTGCATTATTTTTTGAAACTTGCAATGAAAAAAATTTGTATACTATATTGCTCCACAAACTACTATCTTTATACGACTCTTTCTATTAGAATAGACACTACATGTATCACAGTTACTAATTATGATGGTGCTCAGACGGAATTCAAAAGAAAAGGAACACTGAATCCATTCCAAAACAAAACCCAAGCTACCAAGCATTATTTCCAACATCACCAACGATCCTAGGCCATGGCACCTGGACATCATGCTCAAGGACAAGCAGAACCTTGTCCAAAGGAACCAAAGCCGACCTTAACACCGAGTTGAGACATTAGGAAAGATGGTTCATGGTCCCACAGAGCACTCCTTGAAATAGTATTGCAATTGGACACGTCCCACTACGTGATAGATGACCAAATAAACACTCTGTATCAATATTTTGTCGCATGTGGTTGCAGGATTTATGGTGTTTTTGGCGGTTTTGTTTGGTTGGGAATGTGTGAGGGAGAGGTCTAACAAAGCGGCTCTCCATGCCTTTTCTTTGTCACGATCTATATTTGTGGTCGAGGAGAGTTTATGGCCCAGCCCACACGATGGCCCAGCCCACGATCGTGTTGGGATCGACCCGTGACTTGCTTGGTTCTGTTGTCCCTGTCTGCACGTAATTTGATCTCTTCGGGCCGCAAGCTGCTAAAGTACAACACAAGGTCACGGGGGCTCCTCATGTCTCTTGTCACAAACAACACCAATTCTAACCACAAGAAAGGTCTTTGACACTTGTTTCCCTTTTGTTTATTTCCCTTGTGCCTCCATGATTTGTACTATTTCTAATGCAGCTAGATGTGAATGACTGTTCTCACCTTAGTGTTTGATAAAAGTGCAAGACTACTATTCTCTTTAAATAGCTATATTAAGTTTGATTTCCATGCTGAACTGCTAACCCTAACCATTGTCATGTTGTGCAAATTGTTCTCCATAGTGATTCATTGCGTCATGGCTCGTCATGCTTAGTTCAATGCGTAAATTGTTGGGGCCAGTTACTAAATCCATGCATAAAAACCTAGCTATTTTACATTCTTAATATTCTCCTCTTAAGTGCTTCGATAAATCATATGCTTAACATGACAAATCCTGAAAAAATTGGAAGAAAGTCGAATATGCATGCTAAGATGCGTCTTTACAGGCTGTTGCATAACTCATTAACACCATAAACCCTGATATAACTAATAGATGCTAGTTTAGCAGGACAATGTGGAAGTAATTATTGTAATTAAATAATCAAAATCGTGAATATTAATAGATAAAACTCCACCTACCAATGAAGATGATTGGTCTCAAGTCCTAGAAATGTTTTCACCTAAATAATTATAGTTATCCGTAATGTAGTAAGCTGCATCAAAAAATGGTTTTTCTATGCCTATTTTTTTTGTCCTTCCAGCAAATATGTCGAAATATGAACAGGGCTACAACTGTAACTTGTGAATCTCCAGAAGCTTCCCATTATTCGTCTCTACTTTTTAGGAGAACCTGTGAGTCCTTCCGTCCAATAATGTAGCCCACAGCCCATGCTTAAAAACAAAATAGAGTCCGAAAACCATAACCAAGGGGCGGGGGAAGGAGTAGTTTTATACATTTGCTTCATTTTTTGATCCGGTTTAAATTTTAAATATTTGGAGGATTCATGCGAGGAATAGGAAACAACTCCCAGTGTAGGGCCCAAAGAAAAGTTTTTGTCCAGTCTACCAGGTTTGGACAAGTGTCACCCTTATCATGGGTCCTTTCCTGTGGCACAACAAAGCATAAATAACAGAGACCTCCAACTTCCCCAACCAACAGTTGTATAGCCACAACCCTCTCCACCTTACTTCAGTCAGCTGGTCTCCTTCTCTCCTCTCCCTTTCTATCATCCAAATTCCCCAATCCTTACACTGCTTGTCATTCTCCAGCTAGATAAAGGCTTCTCACTGTTTAGTTTACTCTGCTAAGAAAAAGAGCAAACAAAGCTACAATTCTGCTTCAAAGTTGCTAACGCTACTTTCTCCAGTTCAGCATGGCGATCCTTCGATCGCTGTTCTGTGTCTGGATGTTGGTCACATTGCTGTCATTGGGTCCCCAGAGCTCACTCGGAAGATCTCATTTCCATAAGAAGCAAAAGAGTACTCCGAAAAACGGTAAAGGCCATAGCTCTGTGTCCCCTGTAAATTCCCCAGCAAACGCACCAGGTACTACCACTACCGATCCCTGCAATTCAAGCTCGGATCCATGTATCTTCGATGTGAGATCCTTCGGTGCGGTCGGGGATGGTTCCACCGATGACACCGAAGCATTCCGGTCGGCATGGAAGGAAGCCTGCTCCGTCGAGTCAGGTACGCTGCTCGTGCCGTCGGATGGCGTCTTCATGATCACTTCCACAATCTTCTCTGGCCCTTGCCAACCGGGGCTTGTGTTTCAAGTAATCCTCTAATGAACCAAATCCTCTTTATTGTAAATTGCTCTGTTTTGGTCTTTTTTGGATTTTATTGAGTGATGTACATTGTAGGTTGATGGAGTTTTGATGCCACCCAACGGCCCCGACTGCTGGCCAGAGTCCGACAGCAAGCTCCAGTGGCTCGTGTTTTATCGACTCGATGGGATGACTTTGAGAGGAGAAGGAACAATTGAAGGGAATGGAGAAGAGTGGTGGAACCTCCCCTGCAAACCCCACAGAGTATGCCACACCACTAGTCTATTATCATCAGTGCTTAATCCAATCCTCATATCGATGACATCGATTTCGATTACAGGGGCCAAATGGATCCACATTGCCCGGACCTTGCAGCAGTCCTGCAGTAAGTGATCATTTCAGAATTTTCTTCACAGCAATTTTGCTATTCTTATCTCTTATCAACAAATTGTTTCATGGTCTGCAATTGTAATTCAGTTGATCAGATTCTTTATGAGCCGCAACCTGACTGTGAGAGACCTATGCATTGAGAACAGCCCACAATTCCACGTCAAATTTGATGGCTGTGAAGGGGTGCATATCGAAGGCCTGACGATAAATTCGCCTGCTCTTAGTCCGAACACCGACGGCATCCATGTCGAGAACACAAAGTCCGTCGCAATCTACAATTCGATGATAAGCAATGGTAGGTCTTGGCTTATTTTGCTCAGAAAACTTGAGCTTCAAATGATGCACTTGGATTGAAGAGGTTGTTCAATTGAGCAGGTGATGACTGCATCTCTATTGGCCCTGGTTGTTCTGATGTTGACATAGAGAACATCACCTGTGGCCCAGGTCACGGCATAAGGTATCATCATCTCCATTGCTATTTCAATCTTTTTCTTAGGATCTGACTCCAAGGGACACTTTGTAGCTAAAGTAACTAGTCTTGCGTCATATGTAATCAGGGATACTTTTTAGTTCGTTGTAGTCTCACCATGAATCCTCTGATCTGGGATATATTTGACAACCAAAATATATGGCAAGTTTTCATTGGTTCTGCAAGTCTGTTCCTCATCCAATTCAGTTAAGATGTTTGGCTTTAATGACAAGTTCACCAACATTTTCATACTCTTTCCTAACTTTCCATGTACTGCCATGTACCAAAGTAATTGTGGAAAATTTCTACTGTATGGTTGCCCCATGTTGTCGATCTTTTTTTATATATAATTTTAGATTGCAACTCTAATTAACAAATATTTGAACTTGACATTTTGTAGCATTGGAAGCCTTGGGATCCACAACTCTCAAGCTTGTGTCTCAAATGTATCTGTAAGGAATGCAGTGATAAGGCACTCTGATAATGGTCTAAGGATCAAGACATGGCAGGGTGGTATGGGGACCGTATCGAGTATTAGCTTCGACACCGTATACCTGGAGAACGTAAGGAATTGTATCATCATAGACCAATACTATTGCTTGGACAAGAAGTGTAGGAATCAAACATCGGCGGTCTACGTATCCGATGTCTCATACACTAACATCAAAGGGACATACGATGTAAGGAGTGCCCCCATACACTTTGCATGCAGTGACACCGTGCCATGCACCAATATTACCATGTCGGAGGTCGAGCTACTACCTTATGAAGGGGAGCTTGTGGATGATCCCTTCTGTTGGAATGCTTATGGGGTCACACAGACCCTCACAATCCCTCCTATCTCTTGTTTGCAGGATGGGCAGCCTCAGAATCTCCAGGACAGCTCCAATTATAATTGCTAACACAACATAACATGCTTTGGCCATAGCAAATAGTAGCCACATATAGAACATAGAATAAAGTCCAAGACCCGTACAGCTGATGAACAATTAATTTTTCTTCGTTGTTCTGGCCATTGTGGGGCTTGCATGGTGTTTGTGAACCTTTTCTATATGTATTTGCTTCCATATATTTGTGCTTTTGTTGTAGATGGCCCATTGGCCTCAAATAGTTTTAAAAGCATGGGAGGGTAACCACAAGGTGCATTTGAATGGAAGTTTTATCTTAGTTATATAATTCCCACTTGTTCATGGCAGTTATTTTGGTTCTCGTTATTTGGATTGAGGTGTCATAAGATACGCCTTAAGATTTGCACGAGGGTTAGATTTTGTTTGGAACTTCGTGTCGGGATTCCATGTTGGCCGGCCACGGTTTTGATGTTTAGCAAAGAGGGTGCACATGAGTGGTGTAGCACCGATGTGACATTGCAACAAATTTTTGCCATGTTATGTGAGGTCTTTGAGGCCAAATTAGGGACAATGAGACCTGGATTGGATCTATTGACATATTTGGTATATTCTTAGCCTAGTCCCATCACATCAACAAGACTAGTCTTAAATCCAGACCGAGCCATTTTCTAAGCATGGTCATTTGATTAATGATATGTAACAACAACTTGGTTTATTTTTTTGGTAGGAAGAGGAGCAAGCCCTCAATAGAGTATCGGGTCGCATCTTTCCGTGAAAGAATAATTCCCCTTCTTTCCTTATGTCATCTATTAGATCGCACAATATCCACTTCAAAATTTGTTTAGACCAGTGGTCGACATTATGAAAAAAAAATCAATCATTCTTTCACAAGATACAATCCGAACCTTCGAACCTCGTAATAGATAAAAGCTAACAGAGTCTGCAGGTTATAAACTTCCAGCAAAGAAGAACACAAAGACATCTATTACATACATACAGAATATGGTCACAATGGCCAATCCACCAAAGGGCCATTGTGACCAGACAATCTTGAGAAAGGCCTGCCAATACAATATGATGCTCAATAATAAACAATATAAAACGGATAATCATATGTAATTGCTGCATTGAAAGACTAGTGTCATACTGTGTCAATGTAGAGAGCCAATAAGATGAAAACTGGCTGACAGTAGGAACCAAAATAATACCAAAGGATAAGCCAATAGTGATACATAATGGACATGGCCTGCACATAGATTAGTTTGGATCTTAATTGTTGGTGCCGGCTGAAAACCTAATTCAAGAAGCCTAGCAGACTAAGGGGAATACTGCTGTAGTGCCCATAAGAATATTGTATAGAGCGCAACAGGTTAGCTATAAGATGTAAGGAAATGTGAGTGTATGACAAGTATTGCCGTGACAATTGACAAATAACATTGAGAGATACACTTGAAATCCCCAATCCTGCCAAGTATAAAATGACGGACAGTGACATTACCCAGCAACATTATGTTCCTTATTCCAACTAATATTAAAGAATCCATATCCAACTAACCATCCAACAAGGAGAGTACAGCAGCATCAGCCACACACCCAGAGTATAATATAACCGGTTGTGTGGGTCCATTACCTTAGCCATGTCTGATAAAAGGGATAGCATATCCATCAGCCTGCAAAATAGACCCATAAATGGACTCGGGAGTTGGTTTCTTATTCTCAATTTGGTTTTATAGATTTGTCGACATCAGTCAAATGGGTGGAAACAATTCTAGAATTCCTCGCTGTTATGATAATTCTGCTTCAGTTATTTTCTGATGCACTTGAAACTCTGCAAAATTAAGCTAAAAGTATTAGAAAATACGTGATTTTATTAGTAGCTGTATAGTGATTAAACTAACTTGTCGTTCAATTTTCAGAATATGGTAGCATCTTTTTTCTGGATAGAAACAATGGAGTCTCCATCTAGTTCATTATGGATGCATAATTTATTTGTCAAAACAGGATCAAATTAATGTAAATACTGAACATTGTTGCTTCTGGGAGTCATATTATCTGATTATACGTGATCTTCCCATTTTGTGCTTTTCTGTTATTCTCAGGACGAGATAAAATTGTGTTTAAGATTGACAACAACTCTAATGCACATTGCAGTCATCTCATTCAAATATATATACAAAACTATGTGCAAAGAATATTTATTTCTAGTTTTGTTTAAGATTTATATGAAAAATTAAAAAAAATGCATTTACACAGCATTGCTGCAACTCATGAGTTACTAAGGCCATTAATTCAAGTAGATTTGCAACCAAAAAAAAGAAAAAAAAATTCAAGTAGAAGAGGAATAACATGAAAGAGAGAAACCCCAGTGTGCACCAAGATTGGATTATATGAGCAAATGGTTATTATCTTCTTTATTTTCAGAGAATTGAAATATTGTGTGGTTAGCTAGTGTCCGAGTGAGTTCCATTCTTGCCTTTATCCAATGCAACTGTGCTCCAGTGCAACAATATGCTTCTTATCTATATAATGGATCAATACCACCCAACTCATCTAATTTGATACCGTACCTAAAATAACATGAATGCAACTCAAGCAGACTTGTAACAGCCGCACAAAGGTGGTCCTAGGCTCTATGCACCTAGGACTGTAAATAAACTAATTATTCATAAATAGTTCAGATTGGCTTGATTAAACTCATTCATTTAGGATTGTTTCCTAATATGGCCTAATCATTGACTGCAATTTTTTATTGATAAAATTTGAACCATCCTTGAATGGTTATCCAATCAAATAAGGATATTATTCCTAGTTACATACAAAAGGAAAAAGGATCTTCCTAGCACTAGATCATATCAATCAATCTATATCACGCATATACATATACATACAAATAATGTATGTATATACATACATATACATATATAAGTATATATATATACATACATATACATATATAATATATATACATGCATGCACAAACACATACATATGTGTGTGTGTGTGTGTGTGTGATGAACTACTCTCCTTTCAAAAGGAGATAGCATTGGACATCCAAATAAAAGATCTATATGCATTTCTAATTTATGAATCAATTGGATAGAAACAATGTACATTTAAAATGCAATGATATCGTATTTTGTTAGAGTTCAATTATCAAAATTTATTTATTTTCAATCTACATATATTTTAACGTATGTAAATCATAATCAATAAGACACTTTTAATTTAAATATTTTATCTCATAGTTTAGCATTCCAATATAATGGACCCTGTCCGATTTTTTGTCCAGCGATGCGGATGTTGGAGATTGGCAAAATATGTAATTGTTTATTTTCAGAGATTTTAAGTAGTATAGATCATGATGTAGATTTTTAGTATGGACATCATTTTTTAAATTTTGGACTTGAAAGGACTAGTCCATCTCTCTCTATGAAAATCCAAAACAAGCAGCCCTCGTTGTAGCTCACTGAATTCCACCAAATTGACACCGCATAAAAGGGGAGGAGAGCGTGCAGGACCAAGGGGATGCCATTGGGGAAGGACCACTGCAATAAACAATTCCAGCACACGCCTACCACCCGAAAGCGCCGTCCGGCCAGCACGCCCGCATCCTCTGGTGCGACTCACTCAAAGGTCCTACTAGCTTTTTATCATCCGGTGCCTCAGTGTCTTTCTCTCTCAGACGCATATCCACAAACAGCCCTACTGCATGCATTCTGTATGACCTCGTTTATAATGTATGGGGAGCAGCAGAGCCACATGGTGGCGGGCCTCTTCTTCAACCCGATGGGAGCTTGGCCAAAGCAGTCCATCACCATTTCATCCGCACGGTAAAATAATACCCGCATTCTCTTCTTTTTCCTCTTTCGAAAATAGTTAGAAAATAGAAGAAAAACCTGAATTTGATGAACACGCATTACGCAAGATGATATCTTTCACCGAAAACTATGCATCTTTATCGGAAATCAAAAGCAACAAGAGTAGAAATTTGAGGGAAAATGAAGAAATAGAAAAGAAAAGAATGGAGTAGGCACAATCTTATTCTGTCTCGACAAAAAGGAATGCTGGTTTGAAATGGTTTAGGGCTATACCGGGGCTTGTTCTTCAATTAAAACAATATCTGGAACTTTTTTTTTTTTTTTTTTTTAAATCAGTATGCGTGTGTTTGATTATTGCAGGGAACTTGCAACTACGGAGATGCATGTAAATATTTTCATCCAAAGCAGGATGTCGCAAATCCAACTCCAGCAGTCTCTGATGAGTTGCTGACGACAGACATATCATCCTTGTTGTTGTTTGAGTGTATGCATCATCTACTGAATATTCATTGAAGTGGTTGACATTATTAATTGCTGTAGGAAAAAAAAATAGGACTTTTATGGTGTGGTTGTGCTTCTGATAATAGTTTAAACAAACATGTTTAGTTCCATCAAAGCCATACTTGTGGTAGAAAAAACAACCATACTGATATTTACTCTTGACAACATTTCATTTGAAGTATCAGCCATATTTTGTTCTTCTAAAATGCGACTAACTAAGCAGCATCACTATATTATGTATATAATGAAATGATCATTATTTGAAGCAGCGTCTAAAGGATTTAAGTCTTAAAGTAATGATACAACCATTACTTGAAGCCATGACTCTTCTCCCATCCTGCTTTTTGCTTGTTGTGTTCAGGATTTGTTGAACTTACAAAGCAGAATACAGTTGCTGGATTGGGAAATGAGTGTGGCAAATAGTATCAGAAATGAGAGCAGCAAATGACTAATAAAAATTTGTACAATTTGGAAACAATAAATGTCTATATCAAATTATTAAAATTATTCATATGTTTGGTATAGAAAATAAAATATATATCTTACAAAGTTTAAGAAAACATGAAAATCTTGTTGTACATGTTTTTTTATTGAAAAGACAGAGGGCCCTAGCACATCACTATTTTTAGGTGTTCATGGCTTCATGTATATTAGTATTAACAGATTATTGTTATTAAAATATATTGGTAATAGTAGATAACTTTTAATAAAACACAGTTTGAGATTTGTAAGACTTCTAATTGAAGAAAGAAAAATGAATAACATTAGAAAGAGACGTCATAGTGTATGAGGCTCCCATCACCGTAGGAGTCTTAGAAGGATCAAATATAGATAACCTTATTTCGGAATGTAGATAGATTGCTTTAATGTTCAAATCGATGACACTCAAATTACAATGGAGCAACTTTATCATTGTGCATGGTCCATCCTCTTCAAAAACATACATGTTGTACATAGAAAAGATCATTCACTACTCAAAATCATATTTTCTTTTTAAACTTCCTATGCAGGGTGAGATGCAAGTATGTGGGGAAGAGAGAAAGGAAGTGAGAATGTATTTAACTTTTCTTTCTCATCCAAATGGCATGTTGAGTCACAAATCCATGTTTCCTCAAATAAGCTTCACACTCATTACTCAGTTTACTTTCTTGGAAAATTCCATCTAGGATCCAATACTTTTGTAGGTAAATATTATGAAAAAATTGGTTAACTTTTTCATTGACCAACTTATTTATATTCTCATACTCTTTTAGATGGATAAATCATTTTTCTATGGATAGCATTTACTATGAAATGGAGAATATCTTATCCACCTAAGAGGTAGGTAAGTCATTTTCCTATTAATCAAAAAAATAACTTTTTTATTTCATTCATAATATACCTCTAACCCATAATAATAATATAATAATATATAATACTATCTTATATATAATATGATATAATATTTTATCGGACAATAATATTTTATCATTTTAATATAATATATGATTATAATAATATGATGTTATAGTATAGTATCGCATTTTATTATTATAATATAATATTAATATCTTATATTATTATTATAACAAAATAAATATAATGTAATAATATATTTTTTTAAATATATATATTAATATTACATACTATATTATAATATTTTTTTATTTTATTATATATAATATAATTTATTATATTATATTATACATATAACATATATTATCTATATTTATGAATATATATTGTATAATATTATATATTATAATATATAAAATATAATATATTATAATATAATATATTATATTATTGTATATAATAATATTTATATAATAAAGGATAATATGAAAAATATAGATAGATCTTAGCAACTTATCTAGGAAACTAGTAATACAAAAAAATATGAAGAACAGATTCTGGGGTTATTTTTTCATACATAAAAGAATATGAATAAATTATTTTTTTATCTAAATATTATTTAAAAAATATTTATCTAAAAAAATATAGATTATTGGATAAATTTTTTATCCTCAAAAAAAAAAAAAAAACTCTTGGAGGTTGTTTGGATGGCTACAATGCAACCCTGCCAGCAGGTTGAGTTGCAAACGGCCCATCTCATCCATTTGGAGTCCATTGATTCAATTACCCTCTGCTAATCAATTTGGACAATTTGGACTCCTGTAGGTGAGGACTCAAAATCTGCAGTTTGGCTTGCAGCCATCTGTAGGTCGAGCTGTTTTTGCCCTCGCGACATCTCCTCCGCCCCCCCTTGCTGGAAAAGTCCCATGCCCTCTGCTCGAAGCCCTCCTCCCAATGCTCACCACCTTTGTCACGATAACAGCAAGAAAGGCTGCCTTTTGAAAGGCCCCATTGCCTTTTGCTAGACACCCTTCTCTTGACTCTTGTTGGCCATGGTATCCATACCTGGCGTTCCTTTGCTCGATACCCTCCTCACAACCCTAGCTCATTAGCCATGTATGATGCCCCATTGTCATCTACCGGCACCCTCCACCACCCTTTCCCGACCAAAAAATCTAGGGTTCTGCCACTGCCTCTCCCACCCCTACTTTCCACTATGGTTGTTGTGAGGATGAGTTGGAGTACCCTAAGGCCCCCTTCCCCCTAATACTCGCTGGCTAAAGGTGGTGCCCCCGGCCATGCACCCCCCTTGACCTTTTTTGAATACCATTGTAGCTGTTCATGTTGATCTTTTTCCACGTCTTTTTGCCTTGCCCTCTCTGCTAATGGAGTTCTTCGCTGGCCATGAAGTCCGAGGCCCACTGCTTGCCCTCGTTGTCCCCTTCGCCTCCCCCGCCCCCCAACCTAGCAACACCACCATCCCCCCCCACCCACCATATAGGAGAGATGAAGTCCCCGCAGGTGGACAGCCTGCAGCTCCACCTGCAGGGCTCCAAACGGCCACTTGGAGTAGGAAATGCAATCTATAAAGCAGAATACTTGCAAATAAGACACATGCATACTTGTATATATGAATAGTTGCCTTCTCATGAGAAATACGACTACAAGGATATTAACCAAATATGTACTGAAAATAATGTTCATGCTTGGTTCAATTAATACAAATGCAAATTGAGTGTGACTGATGTCCATATCCGGCGTCAGTATAGAAGAATGTGGATAAAATATAAGCTTGGGAAAGTGAAAACGGTGTAAGAATGGAAAAGGGCTGTTGTTAGAAGGGTATCCTTGAATCTTGGATGGGTGAATACATGCACATATATACATATACATGCATACATAAGTACATACATGAATATGTATGTACACACAGAATCCATACATTCATGTGAGAATGGCAAAAGGATGTTGTTAGGAGGGTATCCTTGAATCTTGGATGAGTGAATACACACATATACGTACGTATATACATACATTTATAAATACATACATAATATATACATGCATACACATATAGTGATATATATACACATGCATACATGCATGCATCTTGCATGCATGCGTGCAAACATGCTTCCTATGTCTGTATATATATATATATATAAGTATATATATATGTATGTATGTGTGCTGGCAGGTGCTTGCATGCATGATAAATATGACCTTATTTACCCTCTTGGGAAGTTTATGCCACCTGGCATGCAGGTAGTTTATACCACTTGGCTTATTGGTAGCATGGAGGTGGTTTGAGAGCATCTGCTAATCATCTACTGATGAGTACCCAAATTCCTTGAAGCCATTTCACAGCCTGCCATTTCTTCTGATCCCGTTAGTACTCCTTTACCATTGGGCCTCTCTTGGAGGATTAGACTCTGAAAGACCCTCTAAGCCATATGTTGTTCTCTTCGCAGAGTCTCCTTCTAACTCTCAAAGAATGATAAACAAAATTTACTTAATTGTTACTCAAGTGAATTTAGCAACTTGGGTTCCTTCAGAATAGCTCAAGTAGATGAAGCCATAAGTGCTTTTCAAAAGACAAAAAGCATTGCTTCATTTTACAATGGGATGCAGAAGATTTATAAAAAAAAAAAAAAAAATCTTGCTCTGGCATTTCATAGGTGAAACCTAGAGAAATTTGAATATTGCTGAAAGTTCCATAAAAACAAATTAGGGTGATCATGGCTTGTACCACATTTATATTTTTCAATGTCTTTATTAAATTATCCATGTCCCACTACCAAATACTTTTTAGAAAAATTATTGCTTTAATTTTTAACATGAATATAATTTTGCGGGGATGAATTTTGTAGTGATAGGGACAGTACAGTCGCCTCATTTATGGGACCATCAACGCGAACAAGGAGGCTTTCTGTCAGGTAGATTAACAGCCACTGGGTTTTACATGCACACGCTGAAGAAAAGATCGTACGTCCGACTGATCCGAACAGAGCACAGTAAAATTTAAAAAATTTTTGATTCATATACGATCTAATCAAAATCCGATTCCAATCATAATCATATTCAGATCAATCATATATTTAGATTAAAAAAATATATAAATAATTTAAATCAGAATATTAAGATGATCACATCATCTTGCACGGATAGAAAAACTCCACAGTCCGATAATTCGTAGATTCAAGATTCACTGCGGAGCCACGCACGTGTACGATTTTTACAGATATCCACTCGGACTCAGACTAGGACGCTGTCTCCATCTTTGATTCTTCTACTCCTAGACGAATCTGTAAACTCCTGAATCAACCTTGAATCTGATCTCTGACAGGATTCTGATCAGTGCTTGATTGCAGCCTTCTTATTTTTCCACGTAGATCGGACGAATCTCAACACTTCGAGTCTACCAGATGGAATGTCCAACACCTTTGGATATGAGAGAGGATCAGAGAGAAAAGTGGAGATGGCGTGGAGAAGAGGAGAGGAGGCGTGGAGACTTTGTTATGATGAGCACTAGTGTCAAACCATTTGATAGGAGCCCTTTTATAGACATTTGATCGGATCAAATGCCTTAAAGCAGAAGGACTTTGCTAAGGCACCACTCCATCTGATTTCTCCTCTCAGTTTGTTGCACAAAATCACCAAGAAATTTAGATGTGGCGAGTGCAAGGGATAAGGATTGTTGTCGCCCAAGTCAATCCTTTTCGATCCGAATTCAAATGCTTCAAATTCAAATCCAAATTCGAATACTTCAAATTCAAATCCGAATTCAAATATAAATTTAAATTCAGATATAGCCACATTCTTCTTATCCTTATCATCTCAAATTAAATTTGAATTCTTCAAATTCAGATGAGCTTTATCCCTATCCTTTCTCCCTATCCACAAGGTGGTGCTCCTTTTGATCTCATCCATTTGGGGCGTCCATCTAATCTCTCCCAAATATTTCACGTAGAAAAGTCGGATGCCAATCTAATCTCTCCTATACCATAAAAAATCATCAGTAAAGATTATGAAGTAGGAATAACCGCCTCTGGCTGGTACATCGAATGGGCCGCACATACCTGAATGCACCAGAGTAAGTATCTCTGTGGTCCTTTTTTCAATTGTGTCCTATAAAGAGGAGCTTGGTCATTGTTCCTTAAAAGCATGATTCACAGATCAGATATGACTCGAAAGTCAATGAATCCAAAAGTCTAATTTTCTCTAGTCTGTTAATCATATCTTCTCTTATATGATCTAGCCTTAGGTGCCACAGGTACTTTTGGTTAACTTTATCTGTAGGTTGTTTAGATCCTACAACATTTACATTTTGCTCGATACAGTTCACAGATGTATCGACATGTAACTGAAAGAGACCATTAATAAGGAAACCATACTTTTAATTTTATTATTTTTAAAATAAATATTACAGTGTTCTTTATAAAAATTAATTACAAAATCATCTTACATTAAGCAAGAGATAGAAATTAGATCCTGCTCACAGTAGGTACAAAATAACAGTCTCTTAAAAATAAAATATTTTCTAACGATAGTCGAAGAGAATATATCCTCATGGACACAGCAGCAATCTTTGCTCCATTTCCGACACGTAGAGTCATTTCTCCTTCCCTTAGTCTCTTTCTATCCTCAAGACCCTACAAAGAAGCATACAGATGAGCACTAGATCCAGAATCAAGCATCCAACTAGATGCAGAAGAAACTATTAGATTTGTTTCTATAACGAGCATACCTTCAGAAGATCTACTTTCTCTTTTATTCTTCAGACTCGTCAGGTAAGCTGGGCAGTTTCGTTCCCAGTGGCCGTCCTTGTTGCAGTAGAAACACTTCCTTTTTTCAATGGTCTTCTTCTTTGGAACCACCTTCTTCGGCTTGTTCTCTACTTTCTGCTTCTTCATAGGTTTCTTCTTCCTAGTAGACTTTCTTTTGGAAGAAGTCTGCTCCACAGCAAGAACAGAACCCTTTGAACTCTTCAAGGTACCTTCAGTGGTCACCAGCATGTTGACCAATTCAGCAATAGTGCACTGGATCTTATTCATATGGAAGTTTACTATAAACTGCATATATGAATCAATTAGAGATTACAGAATGATGTCAATCTGCAACTCTTTATCTATGACATGCCGAACTTCTCAAGCTCCTCTAGGTCCTTAATCATTATTAGACAATGTTCATGGACCGACCGCCCATCATACATTTTCACCTTGAAGAGTCACTTGGACACTTCGTAGCGAGCTATGTAGCTCTGCTCACCATACAACTCTTATAGGTGAGTCGGTATCTGCCTAGCGATCTTCATGTCTTCGTGTTGGCGCTGTAACTCGTTAGACATCGAGGCCAACATGTAACATCTGACATTATTATCATCGTCCAACCACTTCTCATGAGACACTCTCTGATCAATAGTTGGACGGGCTGAAAGAGGTGCAAGATCCTGGTCAAGTATAGAGGCTATCTTCTTGGAACTCAAAATGATCTTAAGATTCCATAGTCAATCCTTAAAATTTGGTTCGGTTAATTGGTTAGTCTCTAGGACACTACAACAAAACAAGTTATTAGCGATGAAAATTTTTCATCGCTAATAACCTATTTTCGTCGTAAATAATTATTAACGATAAAATTTTTATTGCTAATATTTCATCATTAATAATCATGTCATTGATAATATTTTACGATGAAAAAAAATTTCATTGTAAATAATCGTTTATTTGCGATGAAAAATTTTCATCGTTAAAAAATTTTATTTTCTCAAAAACTATTTACGACAAAAATTTTAGTCATAAAAAAAATATTTGCGACAAAATTTAACATCACTGATAAATAATAGATTAATAATAATAAAAATATTTTTATTGCTATTAATTTAATTAAATATTTTCTTTTAAAATCAAATTTTTAAAAATTTTTAGCGATGAAAATATTTTCATCACTAATAAGCACATTTGCGATGAAAATTTTATGTCGTTATTAACTTAATTAAAAATATTTATAAAAATTAAATTAAAAATATTAGTGATGAAAATTTTTCATCGTAAATATCCTTATTAGCGATGAAAATATTTTCATTGCTATTAATTTAATATAAAATTTTAATATTTTTAAATTTATTAAAAATTTTATTTACGACCAATCTTTCATCATAGTAAAATATTTTTGACGACCAATATTTTATTGAGAATAATTTCATCGCTAATAATTTATAAATATTTTTTTTAAAAAATAATTTATGAATATATATTTTTAATTTATATTTATAATATTTTTTATAAAATAAAAATAAAAAATTTACATAATAAACTCATAAATAAATTTTATTATTTTATTATATTAAATTAAAATTATAAGAAGTTTGAAATAAAAATAAAAAACTACATAAAGAGACTGTCAAGTGTCGGCATCTGCAGAAGGAGAATGAGCTGGGAAAGGAAAGCGCTCAAAAAGCTTGGATCGGCCTGCTGCAGCCTCATCAGTTGTATCGTCCGCTTCATCTGCGCCATCTGCTCCATCATCTGGATTTAGAGCTACTAATGCTCGTCGACGCATGCAGCCAACTCATGAGCTCATTGTCGATCCTCAGTAGCCTACCTCTGTACCTCCGTCAGTCGAGCATCATGGTAGTATGGATGTCAGTCTTAGATGAGCATGAGGATGAGAGAGCAGTGATCTCATACCCTAGACCCCTAACATAACAGGATCTCATACCAAGCATCTGATCACAGATCTCACTATCTGTGGGTGCGGTCAAGCCCTCAGAGGTAGACTAGGATCTCATGTTTGTCATACGGTTCTGAAAATTAAAATTATAGTTATTTTAATTTTATAAAAAAAATTAGACTGTGAATGAAAAAATAATTGAAAAAATTTATAAAGAGCTCCTGGCTCCCCATCATCCACCCTCTGACCGTCGCTGGTGGGTCCGCTAGTAGATATCGATCCTACTAGGAAGCTCGTCACTCTCAGCATCTCTCTATAATTTGAGAATAATTAATTAAAAAAAATTTAAATAGCTAAAGAATTATATACTAATTAAAAATTACTTACCATCTGCTCCATGTGACGAGCGAACGACTTCGAACCACCATAATGCGATACGGTCTGTCTCACCCGATTTAAGACGTTCGGAACACATCCTCTCTGTACAGTTACCAGTCAAATTAGTAGATAACAAATTTAATTTAAGAATAAATGATTCAATAATTAAACTCAAAAAAAAAATTGGATGTCTCCAATGCTCTAGAGCGAGGTTCTTCAATAGACCTCACCCTCGCCTCACTACCGATGGAGACTGAGCTGAAACAACAATAAATAAATCATTAATATGATAGCTATCTAAATAAAAAAATTTAAATTTTATTACATAAAAAGAATAATAATATCACTCAAACCTGCCTCACTCGAATCTGTCTCACTGGACCTGCCAGTGTAGGACTTTCTGATGATGGAACTGGTACGGCAGTAGAAATCGATGAAGACGCCTCAGCCTCCGACGTAAACAGCGAACATAAATGTCATCATCTGTCTCCTAGTGCCATACATGTAATTTTTGACATATAAATAAATATAATATTAAATAATAATAATGAAAACTATAAGTATTTGAACATGCAATAAATATAAAATAAATTTATGCAATAAATATAAAATAAACTATAAGCAGTTGAGCATGCAAAATAATATTAACGCAAAATAATAACACGAAACCTAATCCCGAGGACTTGATGATTTTTTATTTTTTTCTAAAATAATTTTTACTTAAATTTTATTTTATAATTTTTTATTTTTTTAAATATTTTTTACCTAAAAATATTTTTTTTCTAAATAATTTTTTTCTGAACGAGCTTCAGACTCGACCTCCCATGGCCCCTACTCCCACGATGCTGGCGTCGTCACACACCCCGTACCATCCGGACCCGGCCACCACGAACCCCGCTCCTGTGATGCCGGTGCCAATTCCGTCACACACCCCGCACCATTCGGACCTGGCCTCCCACGGCCCCCGCTTTCACGGTGCTAGCACTGTCACAAACCCTGTGCCACCTGGATCAAATCCCGATCTAGATTTCAATCTGAATCGAGGTCTCGATCTGGATCCCGACCTCGATCCAATTCGGATCATAATTCAAATTTTATTTTATTAATCAAATAATAAAATATTTGATTAATATTTGATTTTTTTTATTTTTTTTCTTTTTTTTCTTTTTTTCTTTTTTTCTTTCTTTTTTTTCCCCCCTCCTTTCTCTCTTCCCTTCCTCCCTCCCCACCGTACAAACCCCTCCCCGCCACCGCCCCCTCCCCGGCCCCATCTCCGCCGGCGACAGCCTCCCCGACCCCGTCTCTGTCGCTGTCGACCGCCCCCTCCCCCATCCCATCCCCCCCAGCCCCATCCCGCGTGCCAATGCCCCAGACCCCCTCCCCGTCGGTCGACCCCCTTCCCGACCCCGTCTCCATCGCCGTAGGTCGCCCCCTTTTCGACCCCATCCCCCCCTCCGGCTCCATCCCGCCTCGCCTTCGTTTGGATCCCACCCCCTCCCCGACCCCATGGCGCCACCGGCGGCCCACGGCACCCCCCCTCGACAGACGGCTCTGCACCCTGGTGGCCCGATCAACAAAACAAAAAGGTTGAAAACCTTACCTCCGGTGGACGGCGAAAGGCGGGCACTGCGATCGGTGGATGTGGTCGGACAGCAGATGATGGTAATGGAGAGGGGCTTGCCGGCAGGAAGAGACAGAGTGGAGACAACGGAGAAAGGAGAGCTCAGGGAGAGGGAGAGAGATCAGGAAAAGAAGAGAGGGGGGGAATAAGGATTTCGTGCGATTTCACACGAAGAGACATCGATTTGACGTTGATTGAAAGGAGTATTAGCGATGCAATTTTTCGTTGCTAACAACGTTATTAGCGACGGAAGCTAATTTTTATCGCTAAAAATTCAAAAAAAAATTCTTCAATAAAAAAATTTTACCGCAAAAAAAAATTATTTGTGATAAAAAAAAATTTCATCACTAATAACATTATTAGCAATGGAAAAATAATTTTTGTCACTAATAATTTTTGTCAAAAAAAAATTTCTCTCATTTTCTCGCTAAAAAAATTTCCTTCCCACCAAAAATATTTTTTCGATAAAAAAATTTTGCTACAAAAAAAATTATTTACGATGAAAAAAATTTCATCGCTAAAAATATTATTAGCGATGAAAAAATAATTTTCATCGCTAATAATTCTCACCAAAAAAAAATTTCTCTATTTTTTCGCTAAAAAAATTTCCTTCCCACTAAAAAAATTTCTCTGGTAAAAAAAGTTTGCCATAAAAAAAATTATTTGGGATGAAAAAAATTTTTTGTCGCTAATAACATTATTACCGAAAGAAAAATAATTTTTATCGCTA
This sequence comes from Elaeis guineensis, assembly GCF_000442705.2. Taxonomy (NCBI): domain Eukaryota; kingdom Viridiplantae; phylum Streptophyta; class Magnoliopsida; order Arecales; family Arecaceae; genus Elaeis; species Elaeis guineensis. The sequence goes on from NC_025997.2 coordinate 14,409,004, forward strand.
ATAATTTTTATCAAAAAAATTACCTTTATTTTCTAAAAAATTATTCATGATGAAAATAAAATATTTCATCATTAATTATCTTATTAGCAATGAAAAATATTTTTTGTTGCTAATAATTTCCATCAAAAAATAAAAAATTTATTTGTGATGAAAAATATTCATCATCAATAATGTTATGAGTAATGAAAACTAAAATTTTATTGCCAATAATTCTACGAAAAAAATAAAAAAATTTTTCATTAAAAATTTTTTTCCTCTTAAAAAAATTTTGTAAAAAAAATTATTTACGATGAAAACTAAATTTTAGTTGTTAATAATTTTATTAGCAACATAAATATAGTTTTTATTGAAAATAATTTTTGTAAAAAAAATTCTTCAATAATAATTTCATAAAATTTAATTTTAGATTTTTCTCACTAAGAAAATTTTCAATCCAAAAAATTTAACAACAAAAAATGATATTAAAAAAATATTCATGATAAAAAATAAAATATTAATAAAAAATTATATAAATAGTTAATTTATGATTTTTTAAAAAAAATTATATACATAAAAAAATTACGTACATAAAAAAAATTACGTAATCATATACCATCGAATGAGAATTACTCTTCTGCTGATACATTATAGATGTTAATTAACAATCAAACAATCATCGCATATCAATTAAGACCATGAATGCACTCTAGAACAATAATACTGAAGGACCCAGTAAAGGCCTTCTGCATACAGTTTAAAAGTATATGATATAATTTAATCAATCGAACAGTTAATAAAATTTTATTCTTTATCTAGTTGAAAGTTGATATTTTTTCTGAATCAAATTCTTTACGTTTAATTTTCTGAGACGATTTGCTCTTGGATCTTATAGACGGTTAATTCGGTTATGGATGAAGAATTTTATTGCATCATCCAACAAAGTCTGGATACTGAGAGAATATTTTTTTTTCAATATCAAAAATTATTTTTTTAAATTTATAATTTTTTAATTATTAATGATGAAATTATTTCATCATAAGTAATGAAGTATTTATGATGTTTTCTAGCATTTCATCACAAAAAATCTATAATTTTTATATTTTTAAATTTTTTATTTTTTTAAAAATATTAATGATGAAAATTTAATTTTTGTTATAAATAATTAATAATTAATATTTTTAATTTTTTTAAATATTAGCAATAAAATTTTTTTGTCATAAATAATTGAGATCTAATATCATATTTTAACGTATAAAGATCAAGTACCACGTGAATAACTTTTTGTAGATCATCTTTTAACATATAAAGATCCAGTATCATCTCTTTTTTATGTTCTTGGGCAGATATAAGGTATTTGTACTTTATTACCTTTGGTCAGTTCATAGAACCAACAATCTATGCAAAATTGAGCAATGAGACAGATTCAGAAAAACTTAGAGATGAAAGTATTATCGTAAATAATGATCAATTTTTGATTTTTTTATCATAAATAATAAATTATTTATGATAAAAAATATTTTTTCATCGCAAACACTAAGTTATTTAGGATGTAATATTTTCGTCACAAATAATCCATAGTTTTTATATTTTTTAAATTTTTTATTTTTTTCAAATATTAGCGATGAAAATTTTTCATCGTAAATAGTAGAGTATTGATGACGAAAACTAGCTTTTCATCGTCAATACTCAAGTATTTGTGATGTAATATTTTTGTCATTAATAATTTATATTTTTTAAATTTTTAAAATTTTTTAATTTTTTTATATATTAGCGATGAAAAATTTTCATCATAAATAATTAGATATTTATCATGAAAAGTCACTTTCTGTCATAAATACTCTACTATTTGTGACGTAATATTTTCATCATAAATAATCTATAATTTTTAGATTTTTAAAATTTTTTATTTTTTCATGTATTAGTGATGAAAAATTTTCATCATAAATAATGAGGTATTTGCGATGAAAATTTAGTTTTCGTTGTCAATACTCCATTATTTATGACGTAATATTTTTGTCATAAATAATCTATAATTTTTAAATTTTTAAATTTTTTATTTTTTTAAATATTAGTGATGATAAATTTTTATCGTAAATAATTGATATTTACAATGAAAATTTAGTTTTTGTTGCCAATACTCCATTATTTATGATGTAATATTTTCATCGTAAATAATCTATAATTTTTAAATTTTTAAAATTTTTATTTTTTTCAAATATTAACAATAAAAATTTTTCATCGTAAATAATGAAGTATTGATGATGAAAAATAACTTTCTATCACCAATACTCTAGTATTTATGATGTAATATTTTCATCATAAATAATCTATAATTTTTAAATTTTTAAATTTTTTTATTTTTTCTCACATATTAGCGATGACAAACTTTCATCATAAATAATGAGGTATTTATGATGAAAATTTAATTTTTATTGTCAATACTTCATTATTTATGATGTAATATTTTCATCATAAATAATTTTTAATTTTTAAATTTTTAAAATTTTTAATTTTTTTTAAATATTAGTGACAAAAATTTTTCATCATAAATAATCAGTATTTGCGATAAAAAATGAATTTTCATCGTAAATACTTATATTATTTACGATGAAACTATTTTTATCATAAATATTTAAAAATTTAAAATTAAAATAAATATTTATTATTTATGATAATTAATTTTATTATAAATAATAGATATTTATGATAAAAAAAATTCATCACAAATATGAAGCTATTTACGATGAAAATTAATTTTCATCATAAATATTTTATTATTAGTGATGAATTTAATTTGTCATCATAAATAGTCTTATTAGTGATGAAAATATTTCTGTCGTCAGTAAATTCATCGCAAAAACTCTCTTTTCTTGTAGTGGAATCCGGGCAAGAGGATTTGAAGCAATCATTTCCTACAAAGAGATGAAGGTTCTAATTAGATTTGCAATTGACTTAATTAATTTATTTTAGAAATTTTATTTTAAAAATAAATTTGGGCTTCTATTATTTTTTTGGATCCTTTATACTCTCCGGATAGAGAAACGAAAACCTCCGCGATGAAGAATTTTTAGTGGGTGCTGCAGTCTCATCGATTGACTCACCATCTCACCTAACAGTTATTGATGATGGGTCAGTCGATAAATGGATAACTTTTGTCCAATATTTCTCTAAATATGTTGCAGCTAATCTCGGTCTCTAATTCATGAAGCCTCATCATGTCCGAAATATTGACCCACTCATTAGTTAAATCAGACTCACCGTTTACGCAAATGGAGTCATCATTGGGTCCTTCACCGTGTCCGCAATATTGAGTCCAACCCTATCTCTATCTCGCAATATCTCATGTCAATAGCGTGGTTGCATCTTTCGGTGCAACTGAATTACTGTGACTAGCCAAGAACAATCAATCCCGAGAAGGATCCACACAATTATAATAGTGAAAGACCGCTAGATTTAATATTTAATAGGAAGATTTGGATTTAAGTCTTATTCTTAATTACTTATAACTATTATGACTAATCTAGTGGCATGGACAAGCTCGAATCATTAAGCAACCTAATTCAAAACTAAATCAAGCAAGTTGGCCAGATAAATATGATCGTTGGGAGGGTTACAGATGCTTGCCCTAGACATCATTTGTTCATGGCCAGGTAAGCATGATTCTAATTAAAAATTATGATCGAGACTTATCTTAGACACCAATTGATCAATTAGAATCGAATACATTAGTCTAGACTTGGACTCGAGCCACTGAGATAAATTACATCTTTTAGTTGATCGAAAATATATGGCTGTTAATCAATTTGACCAATCTGCAACTATTAGATTGGTCATGAGCACACTTGATCCAATCCTAGTCAACTTTTGATTCGGTTTGATCAACCACTCAAAACTAAACCTAATTGAGCTACCCACACCCATAATCTTATATTTTATGCAATAAAATTTGATCTTAAATTCTTAATTTTAGATCTCTTAATTTCATATCTTAATTATTAATTAAGTGCATTATGAATATGGATTTAGTTTAGATGTCAAAATAATTTCAGATCTAAATAATTTTTAATAATATATCTGATATAAAATTAATTCATACAAAACTACATAAAATTTTAGATTTTTAATTCTAAATTTTAAATCTTTAGAGTTTATGTTTAGATTTTTAATTCATAATTATAGATCTAAAATTTTACATACAAAATAAAAAAAAAAATTTTGCTATTCTTCTTCATAAGATATCACAAGCGGCACCCCTACACGTCATAAGAGAATCCATCGATGGAACAAAAGAGAGACTTTAATCTCTGCTTCCTCTTATGATCGGATGGCCATGGTGATGTATCTATTTTGAATACTAGGCTACTAAGATATCAAATTAAATGTACATATCACATATATATCAAATCTAAACATCTCATACTTCACATAAAATCAGATTGTAACCACAATGTTCAGATCTATGCATCTCATGCAATATAACAATTATATTAAGTTTTATGCACTTAATTAGATTATTGATTTTTAATCTTCTAATATTAAGTTTCAGATCTAATCATAACTTTCAAATTAAACATAAAAATCAGTCCTAATAAAAGCATAAAATTTAGATCTAATTTAAAATATGCTGATCATATCAAAAAGCTGAAATCTAGATCTAATCTAATTTTAGATTCATGTATAAATCAGATCTAATTGATTTTAATTCAAATCTAAACACAACTCAGATCTAATCTGATTTAGATCTAATCTTAATCTTAGATGCATAATCTCTAGAACCTGACTCTGATACCAGCTGAAGGAAAGACCGCACACCTGATCGATCAAAACAGGATGCAACAAAATTCAAAAATTTTTCAATCCAACGTGCAATCCGATCGAGATCTGATCTCGATCATAGCCAAATTGATCATGCATTTAGATTAAGAGAAAATAAAGATTTAAACAATTCAAATCAAAATATTAAGATGATCACATCACCTTGTAAGGGTAGAAGAACTTCGCAGTCCGATGATCCATGGATTCGAGGTTCGCTGTTGAGCCACGCACGTGTCCGACCTCTACAGATATCCACTCGGGCTCAGACTAGAATGCTCTTTTCATTTTTTATTTGTCTACTCCTAGATGAATCTGCAAGCTTCTGGATTAGTCTTGAATCTGATCTCTGACAGGATTTCGATCAATGCTCGATCGTAGTCTTTTTGTTTCTTCGCATAGATCGGATGGATCTCGACACTTCAAAACTACCAGATGGAATGTCCAACACCTTTGGATGTGGGAGACGATCAAAGATCAGAGAGGAGAGTGGAGATGGTGTGGAGAAGAGAAAAGAAAGTGTGGAGACTTTGTTATGATGAGCACTAGTGTCAAACCGTTTGACAGGGATCCTTTTATAGATATTTGATCGGATCGAATGCCTTAAAGCAGAAGGACTCTGCTAAGGCACCGCCCCATCTAATTTCTCCCCTCATTTTGTCATACAAAATCACCTAGAAATTCAGATGTGGCGAGTGCAAGGGGCAAAGGTTGTTGTCGTCCAAGTCAATCATCTCAGATTCGCATTCGAATCCGAATTCAAATCTGAATTTAAATTCAGATATAGCCACCTCCTTCTTATCCTTATCATCTCAAATTAAATTTGAACTCTTTAAATTTAGATAAACTATATCCCTATCCTTTTTCCCTCTCCACAAGGTGGTGCCCCTTTTGATCTCATCGATTTGGGGCATCCCATCTAATCTCTCCCGAATATTTCACGTAGAAAAATGGGGCACCAACTATTGGCATCCCGATCTTTTAATTCTTACATGGAAGGCTTTACAGACTCCAACTCTTATTGTCCTAATGAGCTTGTTTAGATTTGGTTAGATCCTATCGAATAGGAAATCCAAATCAGGTAGGAGAGAATGGGTTTAACCGTGTGCTAGCATAGCTTCCTTAAATCCAAAGCTAAGACTTAATTCATCCTAATCCAACTAGACTACATCTAGTCCAATTGTGCAATCCTAGACTAAAATTCTTGTTTGTGTGACCTTATAGGTCTAATTCTGTCTGATAGTGAGATATGTTGTGATTTCTACAACAACATTATTAAAAAAATTTTGATGGATTGAAATTCTTTTTTAAAATAATTTTTAATTAGTCTCATAATTTACTATTGATATCTAGCAATATATAGTGGCAATCCAGCAGAACTGAATGATGAACCTCTAGGTACAGTTATCGTGTGATTTAGTTCTTCTATCGTGAGTCCCGATAAGACATAGTTTAAGAATAACTCATCAAATCTAATTCTTGTCATATGCTAGAATCAATTGACTCGAGTCCAATGTGAAACATAATAGAAATATCTTTCTATTTTTCACATTGCCATGGTCATAGGCTTTAGGACTCAGTCTCATAATCTACATAGGACTACTGCTTATCTATCGAAGTCGATAGATTCCATCTTGATGCACACCCTATTCTTACAATGAGTCTACTGCAGCCACTTACACCTCAAGGCTCCATATGGCTAAGAGACCGAGTTATGATATAGTCAAACTACAGCAATCTCACTGTGAACAGTCGAGGCACCGCAGGTTAAAGAATTAATTATATTACTGCAATATCGAGTTTGTCACTAACAAAAAGGTAGACATCTTAGTGACTACTCATGTTTGGTCACGCTCAGTACTCGTATTCCTAACATGCACTTACACTCTCGTTCTGGTGTCTCCACACCGTAGATTTCAGACTCATCTATCCTAAGGATGCGATTATGCACCAATCTCTCTAGATCAAATACCATCTCCATGATGATCTTACGATCGGAAGTAATTTATAAATTAATTATAATGACATATGTCTCAAATTTTAATTCTTAAGAATATGTGCCATTATATCCATTAACTCAATGGACGATTCAAAGATGTTTAATAATACAGATTTAAATGAAAATAAATCCAACTTCATTAATTTATAAATCAATATTATAAAATATGTCTTAAGAAAGTTTTACAAATGTCGGCCAATTTGACTTTTAAAGCATACATCTAACATATACAAAATAAAGCATACTAAAAGTGATAGCTAGGAACATAATGTAAATGATGTGAAGCACAAGCAAGTTAAATAGAAATGGATGACTTTGAATTCCTATATTGCATATCATGTTTGATTACTTTGACCATCAACTTTGAATTCCAAACTTTCTATCATCTTTCACTATTCCAGGAGTTGTGCACTACAATTGCAAACCTAAACTAATTCAGATATATTACTACGTGTATAGTCTACATTGCAGTCTTATACCTACTGTTGCTATGATCAAGATAATCTTTCTACCATCTTTCACTATTTCAGGAATAGTGCACCACATTTGCAAAACAAAGCTAATTCAAGTGTATTACTACAAGTCCAATCTTATCTGTGCTGTTGCTATGATCAAGACTGAGTAATGTCATCATCTATTTCTTATTCCTAGAACATTTGACCCTGTGTAGGAACTATTGTTATAGAATTAATTCCTAATGTTGATACAAAGATATGGATTTTGCTTGTGTTGGGTGGATGTCTGGCCAGGACACCACCTTTCAAGACCTTTTCGATACTGCGCGATGCAGCAGAAAAAAAAAAGAAACAAAATAGAAAATAATTAAAATACATGGATCAACCATAAAATGGCTCGTCTCCACGGAGCATGCAAACTTCACTATAAAAAAAAAAAATTACAAGAGGAGATCTCACCCTCAACCCTCGTACACCCAATTTTCTCTCACAGAAAGTTTCTCTCACAAAAGCTCTCTCTCTTGGAAGACCCCCCTAAACCCCTGAAGCGATCACTATCCAGAAGCCCTGCTCCTTCTCTCTATAGCATATGGTAGCTCTCTCTCTTCTTCAAGTTATTGATCTTCAGTTTCCGCACCCATGCGAGACCACCAAGCGGCCGTGGGTCTCTGTTCACGAACAAAAAAGCCACAAAACCACCACAGCCTTGTTCCCCTGATCAGGCCTATTTATAGACAAAAACCCAATTAGGATAGCTTAAGGACTCCTAAACTAACTCAATTAAGGCCACAGACCGTTGGATCAAGATCGGGATCAATCCACACATGCGATCGGTCCATGAAATAGTGCCGTGGATAGTGCGAAATGCATGGAAAATGCCCATGCGGTCCACGTGCTGAGCCGTGGACCACCCAGTCCACAGTAGATTGGGGTACAGGCCCCAAGCGCGGTGCCTAGACCTGGGCTGCACCTGCACCGGGTGCCTGGGCCCGGCCGCGCCCCGCAAGCGCCTAGGCTGGGCCGCGCGCCCCATGCCGGGCCGCACCCTGCACGCCTGGCCCGCGCTCTGCCACACGCTGGGCGGCATCCCGCCCCCTACAGCCACGCCACCGCCACTCCGTCGGCCCGCCGCCGGCCGCCGACGGTCCTCCGTCACCTCGAATTACATGCCGACTTCAAAAGCACGTATCTTCTCCATCCAAACTCCGTTTGGGGTGTTCTTGATCTCGTTGGACTCTATTTTTCATCGCAAACCTCACTGTAGCTCAATATAGATTGAATATCGAGACATCAAATCCTAACAATCTTTACCTTGACTCGATATTCGGCCTCCTCCTAACTCTTCATCCCCATATCCTGGGGCAATCGCCTACTGATCATGGATGGACAAACATGAGAGTCGAGCCAAGCCGCTCGATCCCATCTCCATCGTATGATATGCTCCTCCTTACCTGAGACCTACTCGAGGCATCATCCTGCAGTAATAGGAATCTCACCTTGCGACGTCACCTCTCATCCTTCCGAGTCTCCTATCTCGTGTCCGATCCACCTCCACCTGGAGCTCCACCTTGCTCTGGGCTCTATCTGACTCCCAAAGCTCCACCTCGCACTGGGCTCTCCACCAGTAATAATGTCCTCTACTCCCCTTCTTTCCCTCTAGTACAATCCTATCGCTGCATAGCACCCTCAGGATTCCTCCATTAGCTACCTCCTGTAGCCTCTCGAATCCAGTCAGCTAAGTGAGATAAGACTCCATCTGAAATTAGGTATGTATCGGACCTCCATCAATCTCCTCACTGCACCATCATGTATCCTCCAGCTGACCATCCCGATGCCTTTGATTGCACAGCTCGATCCATCCGACAGATATACAGTGCCCTCACTATTTTTCAAGGAGTCAAACTGCTCCTCTCTGCAACATACATGATGGATGCATGTAGAATCTAATATCCACTATTGGAAAAAAGTAGATACCTCATCAGATATCTCTAAGACATCTCCATCTGAATCGCTGCCAGTCGTCGCTACAGCAGCCACCGTTCGATTTTTGAGTTGAAGGCAATCTCTGACTAGATGCCCCAACTCCTCACATCGGTAACCGATGGTTTTGCTCAAGTCCCTCCTGGACTTGGACCGCCTTCATCGTGATCTCCTGTCGCTCCATCTACCACCTCCTGCTCCTCCAGAAATCACCAAAACTAAGCTACCGCCACCTGAGCTCGAAGCTGGATTCTCCCTCCTGAGAACTTCGTTCTGGAGTATCACCATGGTGACCTCGTCCATCTTGATGGTGCACTTCTCCATTAGAAGAGCAATCACCAAGGACTCGTACGAAAGTGGAAGCGACGCCAGCAAAACCAGCATCCTGATCTTCTACTCAACATTTCACCAACACTGAGGAGGTCGGTGAGAATCTTCTGAAAGTGGCTTAGATGCTCCTGCACGCTCTGTCCCTTAGTCATCCGCAGTTGGTAAAACTATCTCAAGAGGAAAAGAGTGTTAATGAGAGACTTCGCCATGTACAACTCTTCGAGCTTCGACCACAGCACCGTCAGAAAATCTCACTCAACACATGGATCATCACCTCATCCGCTAGGTATATGCAGATGGTACTCACCGCCTACATCTGTAGCCATCTCCAATCCTGCACCTCTATGGTGGTCAGTTTTTCCTCGCAAAAGAGCATCGATCAACCATTGCTGGATGAGCACATCCTTCACCCTTGTTTGCCACAAGGAGAAATTGCTCTTACCATCAAATTTGTTGATCTCTATCTTGATTGTTCCTGTCTTCTCCATCTTCAGTCTTGCTCACCACCGCTGCAATCTGCGTCCTTGTACTGCCTCGCTCTGATACTACTTGTTGGGTGGATGTCTGGCCAGGATACCACCTTCCAAAATCTTTTTGGTACTGCACGATGCAGTAGAAAGAAAGAAGAAACAAAACAGAAATAATCAAAATACGTGGATCAGCCACAAAAGGGCTCGCCTCTACGGAGCATGCAAACTTCACTATGAAAAAGAAATTTTACAAGAGGAGATCTCACCCTCAACCCTCGTACATCCAATTTTTCTCTCACAAAAAATGTTTCTCACAAAAATTCTCTCTCTTGGAACATCCCTCTGAACCCTTGAAGCGATCATTGTCCGCTGTCCAAAAGCCCTGCTCCTCTCTACAGCGTACGGCAGCTCTCTCTCTTCTTTAGGTTCCTGATCTTCGATTTTCGCACCCATGTGAGACCACCGGGCCGTCGTGGGTCTCTGTTCATGAACAAAAAAGCCACACAACCACCACAGGCTCTGTTCCCTGATCCCTATTTATAGGCTAAAAACTTAATTAGGATAGCTTAAGGACTCATAAACTAACTCAATTAAGGCCACAGGCCGTTGGATCAAGACTGGGATCAACCCACGCCATTGGATCACGATCCACAGAATAGTATCGTGGATCATACGAAATGTATGGGAAACATCCAAGCGGTCCATCCGCTGGGCCGTGGACCATCCGATTCACGGTGGATCAGGGTACAGGCCCCAGGCATGGTGCCTGGGCCTGGGCCGGCCCGCACGCGCGGGCCTGAGCCACACCGGCGCCGCGCGCCCATGCCTGGGCCACGCACCTCGTGTCGGACCGTGCCCTACACGCCTGGCCCACATGCTGTCGCGCACTGGGCGGCATCCCGCCTCCTACGGCCACAATTCTTCATCATCTCGAATTGTGTGCCGATTTTTAAAAGTACGTATCTTCTCTGTTCGAGCTTCATTTGGGGTGTTCTTGGTTTTGTTAGATTCCGTTTTTCATCGCGAACCTCGATGTGGATTCAATATAGACCGAATATCAAGGCATCAAATCCTAATAGCTTGCTTCTTGTTCTGCAGTACTTTTCTTATCCAATCACTTTGTCACATTGCTCCTCTCTTCCTCGTGAGTCCTCAAACTCACTTTGGCAGCAAAAGACATTTCTGTCAAGTTGATAACAATGGCCACGAGTAATCTGAACCTTTTAAACCCCTCTCTCTGCATTACTTCCATGATGTCAATTGTCATGAGTATATTTTTTTGCATAACTTCACCATTTGCATTTGTTGCGGCCAATCCCCTCGTCGTCTGGTCGTCGAAAACGAGCGCCTGCAAAAGAAGTCCGCACTGATCGGAGGTGTCTCCGGTGGGGACCCTCCGACAGTCAAGTCGGAGAGGAGATTAGGCAACAGTAGAAAAGAATCAAGGAGCTCAGCGAGAGAGAGAGAGAGAGTACATGCTCGAGGGTTTTCGGAGAGACCATCTCAGCACTGTTGCCTTCCCCATTTTATAGTAGGGCGCAGCATGGTGCCGTCATTAATGGCGCTGACAATAGGAGAGTTATCAAATCATCGAGGACTGTCAAATCACCGTGGGCTGTCAAATCACTAAGGTTGACCCATGCCTTAGGTGGGATAACGCCCCAGGGCGGCTAAGCCGCACGCCACTGTCAGGACGGACAGTCTCTAGTAGTCGTATGGCATTTGAAGGAGTCGACCGACTATATGTCGGGGCCTGGTCGAGGAATGCCGGGTGACAGCCCAGGGACCCTCCGACGGATAGTCGGGGGTGCTGCGGGAGTCAAATATCAGGCTCCCCAGTCTGGCTAGTTGGGGGGGAGAGAGTCGGCCTGGCCGACATATATTCGATCAGGCGGCGTTAGCAATCGTCGATCGGCAGAGTCGGACGCTGGTCAGGCGGGCCCGACGGTGAGTCGACGTGAGAGGACCGATCGGCATATCCCAACAATTGCCCCCCTCCACTCCTGAGTCGGATGGTGTGCTAGCCAGCATCCTTGCGCGGGCGGCAGCGTCAGGCGAAAGGAGTGGATATCCATCATATTAAATTCTCACTCTAACGACCGTACCATTGGTTGGTCCGATGTTAGGCATCTTGTGAGTGTCAGACGCCTCATCCCATCAGGATCGGACGTCCCATCCCATCGATGTCAGACGTCCCGTCCTGTCGGCGTCAGACATCCCGTCCCGTCGGGAATGAAAACCGTCATTCCCGCCATCTCTTCGGGGATGCAAAATGTCACGACCTTTCCACCACGTGGCAGGTGGCCATTGGGCCGGGTCCGTTCGAGCGGATGGGGGTGACGTGGCCCGATCTGAGGACAGGTGCGTCGAACCGTCGGGCCGAAGGAGGGCCCAGATGTTGCTATGTGCCGCGATCTGGGAGATCCTCATTGGTCGTGCTTTCATCTCGACCGTCGGGGGGCGCTATATATACAGGGTCGCCTGCATCTGAATTTCTATTTTCCCCACTTGCTGTCGAAACTCTGACTGAGCAGTCCCTTGCCCCAGGTAACCGTCTTCGTTTTCCTCCTTTAGAAGTTTTTTTTTCCTCTAGGAGCCTTCGCCGTTGTCTTTCTTTTTCCTTGCTTCCTCACGGTTCTCTTCCCCCTTCTTCTTATTTTTCGACTTCTGTTCTGGTTTATGGCTAGAACATCTCCAAGAGGAGGTCGGTCGGGGAACCCGACTGATGACCCTCGATCGACCCTGGAGGTGGAGGTCTCTTCACTTTCAGGGCCGAACGTTGATCGGCTCCGGGAGCAATATTGTATCTCGGAGCAATTTCAGCTGTTCGCCCCTGGAGCCAATGGTCGGGTTAACAGCCCGTCTGAGGGCCAGGTGGCCTTCTACGTCGAGGATCTCCGGGCCGGTCTTCGTTTTCGATCCCGGAGTTCATCGAAACGTGCTGGACTATTACGAGCTATGTCCGACGCAACTTGCGCCGAACTCGGTTCGGCTAATAGTCAGCTTCACCCTGTTGTGTCGGCTTTTGCCGACCGACCCTCGGATTTCACTCTTCCGAGCCTTTTTTGTTCTCCGACCCTACCCTAAAGCCCGAGGGTGGTGGTATTTCAATCCTCGAAAGGGACTCTCCTTCATTACCGGTCTTCCATCGTCGATTTATGGATGGAAGAACCAGTTCTTCTTTGCCTCTTCTTCTGTTCCTTGGGGGTTTCTTACCCGTTGGGGGGACCCCCGAACCCAACCAAATGAGAACAGTCGGGTGGAGGCCGGGGACCGGAAAGACTTCCACCATCTGAAGGATATCTCGATGCCGAAGCAGCGGGACTCGTCACCAAGCAGGCCTTGTACGACGCCGGTCTCAGCTTGGTGCCCTGCCTAGGTCTGTTCTGTTTCGTTGTTGTATTTTTTTTTTTTTTTTGATTTAATGCTGATCCTCCATCGTTGTTGCAAATATGCCGCTGAGGACGAGGTTGACCGCAGCCAACATCCGACAGCATGCCGTGCGGAAGAGGCCGGCGCAAGGGGCCAAACCATCGCGGCCTCCCAAGAGGCCTCATGTAGTTCCGCCGAGCGAGCCGACTGGGGTGGAGGCGGAGCTCGTCATTGCACTGTTGGCGCCGATGGTGCCTGTCGAAGTCCTGTCCAAGGGACCGTCGGTCGAGGGGGCAGCTTCACCCAGGGACGGGCGGCCGAGGAATCGATCGAGGATGTGCCGGCTGCTCAGCCGGCAGAAGAGGTTCGGGAAGAGGCGCGCGAGCCCGAGCAACCCACGTCTGCTATTGCCGTGCCTTCGGGAGAGACTCGGTCGGGCTCAAGCATGTCATCCTTCTCCGACATCAGGGATTGGATATCCGCTCGAGGGAAGGCCCTGATGGCGTCCGCCGACGATAGGAGGTCGGCCAGTGGTGGGGCGTCGACCGACTCCCCACTTCCCGAAGGAGCGTCGGCCCTGGCCAACCACGACTTGGCCAGGAGACTGTGCCAGGCGCTCATCCTCCCGGCCGACGTTGAGGCCATTTAGAATCAGCATGTCTCCGACATGCTGTCCTCGTTCTATCCGACTATGATTCGGGTAAGTCTTCTTTCTTTACGTTCTCATCATCATTTTTTATAGGTTCGGTCTTCTGATGGTCGGCTTCGTTTTGTGCAGCTGATTTATAACATATCCGAGCTGGAGGTCGGATATCGAAGATTCGACGATATGCGTGCGGCCTGGAAGGATAAGGCCATGGCCGCCGAGGCCGATAAGGTCATAATGGTCGACCAGTTGCAGCAGTCAGTCGACCGGGAGGCCCAGCTTGAGGGGGAGATCTCCCGTCTTACCGAGGAGGTCTCCCGACTCACAAGCACCCTGGCTGCTTCGGGGACCGAGATGCAGTCGGTTCGGGAAGACGCCAAGCGAAAATCTCGCACCATTCGTCGGCTGCGTCACGAGAGGGACAGCTTCGCCAAGGAGCTCAAGGCCGAACGCGAGCAGCTCCGAGCAAGCCTCGGGAACCTCGCTAAGGCTGAAGAGAATCTATCCATCGCTCAGGCCGACGCAGACATCGCAAGGGCGGAAGCGGAGTTGGCGAAGAAAGCCATGGGTCGGGCTGTAGAAGACTTCCGCGACTCCGAAAAGTATCGGGAGGAACTTCTGGAGAGCGGCTTCCTCTCGTACCGAGTGGGGTATGAGGACGCTCGGGAGGCCGTCCGGAGCTTATATCCAGAGCTCGACCTTGGCAATATCGTTCCGTCGGAGTCGGAGGCCCCAGTTGCGGATGAGATGGCTGACCCATCGTCGGGTGGTCGCACAACCACAGCAGAAGCCGAAGCAGACGCAGACCAGGCCACCGAAGGTCAAGCGGCTCCGACTCCCGAAGCGGCAACGACCCCCGAAGCCCGAGTGGATTCGCCGACCGCCCCCAACCTTCACCCGATGGAGGAAGCCGATTTGAGGACTAGTCGGTCTTTTATTTTTACTTTTATTCAGCATACTTGTAATCAGGCTTCGGCCTAATTTTGTAAATTTAGCCCGAACTTTAATGAAATCTAAGCCTTTTTAACTTTGACTCTCTTCCTCCGTATGCTTTTTTGAGATGTGTCTTGTATGATTTGTCGAAGTACTTTTTAAACGCATAAGTCGTAAGCCCAATGCACTAGTTAGGACGTTCGGTAGGATCTCAGATAACGATCCGAGGTAGTCGGTAACGCGCGCCGCGGCAAAGGCAGAGCGAATTTCAACTTTAGATCAGCCTCCCAATTGTCATGTAACCCGACGGTCGAGGGCTTAAGTCGAACGCCTACCACCCGAACGTGAGTCGAGCGTGTTCGTCGAGTCGAAGGTCGACCGACCTCTGGGCATAACTCCATGGCCGGGTCATTCCATAGGATCCGATAGTCAGATATCGTCCGATGCGTACAGCCGAATGGCATCCGATGCGTTTAGTCGGGGGAACGATGACAAGTCGAGTTTCCATTACTCCGACCTCGATCGGGTACATACGTCGCACCGCATGCGATAAACGGTGGCAAGCCGAATATCCTTCGATCGGTCGTGACCTGATCGGTATGTTGCCGACACGATATTGGTCATGTTGGCGCTTTGCCTTTCTTGGCCGTGGTCGAGTCGGCAAGTCAGCCGATCGTTTTGCCCGAGAGTTTTAACTGTAGAAGGAGTGTAACTCCCGTCGTCGTGGATGTATCGATCCTTTCAAGCATCCGATGCATCGTGGGCGATCGGGCCATTGGTCCCTAGTGGAACGTTAGGCTCAAGTCGGGACGTCGGGGCTCGTACTTCTGGCGAGCGCCGTCCCACAGTCGAAGAGTCGAGATTTCAGACTCTGAAGTTTTGAAACTAAATTTGTATTTCGAGTGGGGGGATACAAAGTTCATTGGTAGTACAACTTTAGGTTATCGGCATTTCAGGTTCGGGGAATGGCGTCCCCTTCTAGAGTCTCCAGTCGGTAGGCTCTCGGCCCATAGGTGTCCGCCACTTTGTAGGGTCCTTCCCATTTCGGAGCCAACTTTCCCTGGTCTAGGGGCTTCGAGACTTCTGCCTTTCTCAGGACAAGGTCCCCAGGCCTAAAAAGCTTCGGTTTGACCTTGGCGTTGTAATATCGGGCTACTCTCTGTCGATAAGAAGCCATGCGAAGTTAAGCCTCGCGTTGAAGTTCGGGGAGGAGGTCCAGGTCGGCCCTCCGACACTCAGAATTGTCCGGCTCTTGATACTGCCGACTCTAGTCGATGGTAGTCCGATCTCGAGCGGTATCATCGCCTCCGTCCCATAGGCCAAGCTGAAGGGTGATTCCTCGGTTGGGACACGGGGTGTCGTTCGATACGCCCATAGGACGAAATTAACTCCTCGACCCAGAGGCCTTTGGCTTCGTTCAGTCGGGTTTTAAGTCCATGCAGAATGATCCGGTTGGTCACCTCGACTTCACCATTGGACTATGGGTGTCCGATCGAGGTCAGTCGATGCGTGATATGAAACCTCACACAGAAGTCTCTGAAGTCCTGGTTGTCGAATTGTCGTCCATTATCGGTGATAATGGTGTGCGGCAATCTGAACCTGAAGAGGATGGACTTCTGGACGAAGTCCTCCATCTTCCGTTCAGTGATTTGCGCCAGAGACTCAACTTCCACCCACTTAGTGAAGTAGTCGATGGCGACGGCTATGAACTTTCTTTGGCCAGATGCCAGAGGGAAAGGGCCGAGTATGTCGATCCCCCACTGGGCGAAAGGCCATGGGACGACAATTGGGGTAA
Organism: Elaeis guineensis; assembly: GCF_000442705.2. Taxonomy (NCBI): domain Eukaryota; kingdom Viridiplantae; phylum Streptophyta; class Magnoliopsida; order Arecales; family Arecaceae; genus Elaeis; species Elaeis guineensis. The sequence continues at coordinate 14,425,775 of NC_025997.2, forward strand.
TTTGGCTAGCCGGTCGGTGCTGTATGTTGGCGTACCTCTGGTATGGCTCACACTTCTGAACCAACTCAGCCGTATCCTTCCTCATGGTAGGCCAGTAGTAATCCTGCCGTAGAACCTTGTAGGCCAAGGATTTGCCCCCCAAGTGATTTCTGCAGATCCCTTCGTGTACTTCTCTGAGCATGTAGTCTGCATCGGTTGGTTCCAGGCGTCTGAGCAAGGGAAGGGAGAACGACCTTTTGTAGAGTCGGCCATCCATCATTACGTATTGGGAGGCCGACCATCGAAGCCGTTTGGCCTCCGTGGGGTCTTCAGGGCTAGTTTCGTCGGTCAGGTACTGAACGATCGGATCCATCCAGCTTGGCTCGGTCGCTAGTTATAGCACCTCCTCGATCCTATCGATACTTGGCTGCTCAAGACTCTCTACGAACGTCCGACCCAAGGCGTCATAAGCTGAAGTCGCAAACCTGGAGAGTGCGTCGGCCCGAGCATTCTTCGACCTAAGGATGTGGGAGATCTCAAATATCCGAAGCGTGCCACGAGATCTTTCGCCTTCTGGAGATACTTTGCCATAGTCGGGTCTCGTGCCTCGAATTCGCCCTTGACCTGTCCCACAATCAGCTGAGAGTCGGAAAAGACTCGGAGGCTATCAATCCTAAGCTCTTTCGCCATCTTCAAACCAGCGAGGAGTGCCTCATACTCGACTTGATTGTTAGAGGCCTTAAAGTCGAATCAGAGGGCGTACTCAGTGACCACTCCCTCTGAATTGGTGAGCAGGAACCCGACCCCGCTCCCTGAGATTGGAAGCTCCGTCGATGTGCAACACCCAGGTAGACATGGGGTCAGGCTCCGAGATTGCAACTCCTCTGGAGCTCCCGTCTTCCGATCCTTGGTCGTTGTGGGGCATTCCGCGATAAAGTCGGCCAGGACCTGGGCCTTCAAGGTAGGTCGCGGTCGGTACTGGATGTCGAACTCGCTGAGCCTCATTGCCCATTTCGCTAGTCGTCCCGATGTGTCGGGGCGACGCAATATCGCCCTCAGGGGTTAGTCGGTGAGGACCACAATGGCATGCGCTTGAAAATACGGACGGAGTCGTTGCGCAGACACAATCAGGGCAAATATCATCTTCTCCGTCTTTGAATATCGAGCTTCAGCACCGTGGAGCACTTTGCTGGTGTAGTATATAGGTTGGTGGATTCGATTCTCATTTTCTCGGACGAGCACCGAGCTAACTGCCTCAGTGGAAGTGGCCAGATAGAGGTATAATGTCTCTCCAACTTTCAGCTTTATAAGCAGCGACGGAGAGGCTAGGTACCTTTTCAGGTCCTCAAAGGCCCGCCGGCACTCATCCGACCAAGAGAAGTCCTTCACTTGTCTCAAAGTTTTGAAGAACGGGAGGTATCTTTCAGCCGACCGAGAGATGAATCGGCTGAGTGCGATGATCCTTCCGTTGAGTTGCTACACCTCTCTTTTGTTGTCCGAATGTCGCATATCGATGATTGCTTTGATCTTCTCGGGATTGGCCTCGATTCCTCATTGCGAAATGAGGAACCCGAGGAATTTTCCTGAAGTCACTCCGAAGGTGCATTTAGTTGGATTTAGCTTCATCCGATGTCGTCGTAGAGTGCGAAAGGTTTCCTCGAGATCTTGCACGTGATCTGGAGTTTGCACACTCTTTACCAGCATGTCGTCTACGTATACCTCCATGTTGCACCCGATTTGGTCTTTGAAGATCTTATTGATAAGTCGTTGGTAGGTAGCCCCGACGTTCTTCAGACCGAAGGGCATTACTCTGTAGCAGTAAGGGCCCTTGGTAGTCATGAAAGCTGTGTGCTCTTCGTCCTTCGATGCCATCCGGATCTGATTGTACCCGATAAAGGTGTCCATGAAGCTGAGCAGTCGGTAGCCGGACATCGCATCTACCAGCTAATCAATTTTCGGGAGTGGAAAGCTGTCCTTCGGGCAGGCCCGATTCAAGTCGGTATAGTCGATGCAGATCCTCCACTTCCCGTTGGCTTTCTTCACCATGACCACATTGGCGAGCCAATCGGGATACGTGGTCTCTCTGATGAAGCCCGCCTCGAGTAGCTTGTCCACTTCTTCGTCGATGGCCTTCTGCCTTTCAGGAGCAAAAGACCGCTTCTTCTGCCTCACCGGCCTCATTGCTGGGTCGATGTTGAGTCAGTGAGTCATCATCTCTGGGGGGATGTCCGACATATCCGCTGCCGACCAAGCGAATACGTCGGCATTGGCCTTCAGCAGCTTCACTAGCTGCCATCGCCTGGGGTCGGGTAATTGAGACCCGACCCATACCATTCGTTCGGGATTCTCCGTTATCGAGATGGGGACAAGCTGTTCGGCCGGGTCACCCCGTTCTTCTGCTTTCCGTTGGTCTAACTTGTCGACCGTCAGGGAGCCCTTCAATTCATCCTTTAAGCAGAGATCTGGAAGCATCGCCAAGCGAGCTGCTGATCCCCGCGCATCTCTCTGACTCCATTTTTGATCGGAAACCGAACCAGCAGATGATATGTCGAGACTATTGCTTGAAGGACGTTTAGTCTGGGCCTTCCAAGTATGGCGTTGTAGGCCGAAGGCACTTGGACGATCGCAAAGGTCAAGTGGACTGTGCTTTATCGTGGTCTGGTTCAGCCGTCACGGGCAAAGTAATTTCCCCTTCCACAGTGACGGCATCCCCAGCGAAGCCCATCAGGGGCGTAGAGACTCTCTTGAGCCAGTCAGCCGACAGTCGCATTTGGGAGAAGGTCGAGTAAAACAAAATATTCATCGAACTTCCATTATCTACAAAGATCTTTCTTACATCATAATTGGCTATTGTTGCCGAAACAACAACAGTGTCGTCATGGGAAGTTTGGACACCCCAAACATCTTCATTCGTAAAAGTAATTACATTGTCTTCGCGCAGCTTCTTCGTCGGCTCCCCTCTGCAGTCATCCCCGGACCCAGTCGTTTGGAGATCATGTTGATGATCCCGGCCGTAGGCTGGTTAGTCGTTGCTTCTTCAGTCGGCTGGGGTCGCCGGTCGGTGACGGGCCAAGTCGGTGGGTTCCTTCGGAACTTGCCAAGATACCCTCGGCGTATGAGGGCCTCGATCTCATCCTTAAGTTGGATGCACTGCTCGGTGTTGTGGCCATGGCCTCGATGGAATCGACAGTACTTTCGCCGATCGAGGCCTTTTACCTTCAGAGGCGGAGGCCGTCGCAGATATTCCTCCCCTTCGATCTCCATCAAAATCTGCACACGAGGAGCAGAGAGAGGAGTATAGGAGTCATACCTGGGATGCATCGGCCTCGGACTCCGCTGTCGAGGTGACCTCTGGTTCCGTCACTGGGGTGAGACCTGTTTGCAGGTCGGGGGCCTACTAGGCTCGGTAGGGTCCCGGCCCTTCCTTCGTTTCTCCTTCGGGCCCTTGGCCTCAGTCAGGCGCCGATCGAAAGCTCCTTCATCCGCGCGCATGTACTTGTATGCACGCTCCAGTAGTTCGACGTATGTCCGGGGGAGGGTCTTGTCCAAAGAGTAGGTAAATCGGGACCCCCTTAACCCCCTCTTCATGGCTGAGATGAACATGTCTTCATTGAGGTCCCGGACCTCGAGCGTGGTCGCGTTGAATCGCGTCACGAAATGTCGGAGCGTCTCATTTTCTCCCTGTTTGAGGGAAAAAAAGGCTATCCGAAGTTCATGGCGGCTTCGGCTGGTGCTAAAGTGGGCCACAAAAGAATGCTCAAGCTGTCTAAAGGAGTGAACACTTTCTGGGCGAAGGTCGGAGTACCAGGCCCTGGCTGCTTTGCGGAGTGTACGGAGAAGCCGATGCAAAGGAGGACATCGGTCGCCCTTGGATCATCATGAGAGCCTTGTAGCTCTCCAGGTGGTCAATTGGATCGGTGGAGCCGTCGCAAGGCTCCACGTGGGGCATCTTGAACCGACTAGAAATCGGCTCATCGAGGATGAGTCGGGAGAGAGGTTGGGTGGTCTGGAAGTCGACGTCATTCGAGGACTTCTGTCCGTCCACCTGCAGCTGGACGAGCCGACGGTCGATTTCTTCGAACCTACGCTCGTAGTCGTCGGCCCGTCGGTGCTTAGAGACCCCGGGGGTGGAATCTCCCGATGACTCTGAGAGGGAGGCGGATGGCGTTCGCGGCCACTTCTCCTTCCTTGCCCGTTCCAGCTGGGAAGGAGTCGGTCGTCGAGACCGATGGGTATCAAGCCGCGGCCGCCTCTCCTCCTCTTGGTGGGAGTGCTGCAACAGCTGCTCCCGAGGAGGAGACGGAGACCGACGCGAGCGTCGGCGGCTGCTCCTGGAGGGCATCGGGTGTGCCGCCGGTTGCTCACCGGTGAGTACGGCAACCGGGTTGGTTGCTGTTGAAGACTCTTGACCGCGTCCGTCAGCACGGTCATCTGCCGCACAATCATCGTGATCTGCGCCTCCGTAGTCACCACAGGACGCAGAGAGCTAGGTTCCGCCATGGAGGGTGGAGGAGAGGCCTCTTCCCGACGGGAAGAGTGCCTCGCCGATCTGGTGACCCTCGACCGCTGAGCTCTGGTTCTTGTCATCTCGAAAAGATATCTCGAATTCTGTGGGGTCGCAATCCCTATTCCTCCCCCTTCCTGGCGCGCCAAACCTGTTGCGGCCAATCCCCTTGTCGCCTGGTCACCGGAAACGAGCGCCTGCAAAAGAAGTCCGCACTGACCGGAGGTATCTCCGACGGGGACCCTCCGACGGTCAAGTCAAAGAGGAGATTAGACAACAGTAGAAAAGAATCAAGGAGCTCAACGAGAGAGAGAGAGAGTACCCGCTCGAGGATTTTCGGAGAGACCTCCTCAGCACTGTTGCCTTCCCCATTTTATAATAGGGCACAGCATGGCGCCGTCATTAATGACGCCGACAATAGGAGAGTTGTCAAATCACCGTGGGACTGTCAAATCACTAGGGTTGACCCATGCCTTAGGTGGGATAACGCCCCAGGGCGGCTAAGCCGCACGCCGCTATCAGGACGGACAGTCTTTAGTAGTCGTACGGCGTTTGAAGGAGTCGACCGACTGTATGTCGGGGCTGGTCGAGGAATACCGGATGACAGTCCAGGGACCCTCCGACGGATAGTCGGAGGTGCTGCGAGAGTCGGATATCAGGCTCCCCAGTCCGACTAGTCGGAGGGGGTGAGGTCGGCCCGACCGACATATATTCGGTCGAGCGGCATCGGCAGTCGTCGGTCGGTGAAATCGGACGCTGGTCAGGTAGGCCTGATGGTGAGTCGGCGTGAGAGGACCGATCGGCATATCCCAACAACATTAATTTTTTCTTTTGTGGTTATGCACAGGAGACGTGGTTTTAGATCGCACATGAGTTTCATGGGGCAACTTATCTCCACCACTGAGACCACCCCTGGAGGGCAGTTATCCACCTGTTCCCTTTGTGGATTGGGGATGAATATTTTTGAATATAATAATCCTTTTTTTTTTCTCTCTTTTTTTTTTTCTTTTTCCTTCTTCTTCTTTGGTTGGTGTGGGTGGTGGTATTGGGGGGGGGGGGGGGGGGGGGGCCGGGCTGTGGCGGCGGGTTTGTGGTGTTGTGGGCACGCTCTACCAAGGGGCATATGCTTAGTAGATTCATGAAGTATATTTGTGATTTTAAGCATTGTTGTCATGACTGACTATGATACCATAATAATAATCGTACTAACGAGATTACTTCAGTTTTTGTGTGCTTGCTGTTGATAATATTGTTCTTGTTCGAAACTTCTGGGAAAAAAAATTAAGGGAACAGACAAGCAACACTTGATATATTCTGAAATATTGCAGTCACTGAAGTATGGAGTTGTCGGAGCATTTTAAAGAAACGATCATGAGAGCAAGATGGAAATTTCATTACTGTTCTCTTAAAATCTTAATGAAAACATCCGCGTCTCTTCTTTTATTTTGAGTATGCCGATCCTTCTTCAGTATGACATATAAAAGGACTAGCTAATATCATTAAAGATTTAACCAAAGGAAGTGATTGAAGAAACAGAAAGCAAATGTCAGGTAAAAACAAGCATCAAGCTATATTCTTGTATTACTCAAAAGGGAGAGAAAGCTCGAGTGCAAGAAGCTTATTGATTGAAAAGAAGACCGGATTAATTCGGACAAATAACAGGCATAGTATCCCAAGAACTGCTGCATTTGAAGATACTGACTCCATGAAGCTGTGCATCTATTCATTTTTTGACAGAAAGGGCCTAGGCGAGATTCAATTCAGGATATTTTGTGCAATTGTCAAGGATTTTACCAGCTTGATAAGTTGGTACTCTTAATTGCATACCAGCTTAATTAACCAAATCAATCCAACAAGGCCCTACTAAAACTGATATGAAAAGCAAAAACAGGGCAAACGACGGTGGATGGCTGACAGCAGTGGCTGGCCAATGAGAAATCCTGAAAAAAGGCTCAAAAAAAATAGAGTATCCGATTATTTTTTTAATCTTTCTGACCATTGGCCAATCGCTAACGGTCATGGCACTATCATATGGAGGGTCATGGAGAGGTTGGGATACTTAATCTAGGGCTCAGCTTCAAGGGACAGTGATTTGATGGTCGAAAAAAAAGAAAAAAATTTGGCCAAAAATAGGGGATTAAGCCAAACTCTCTTTTCGATGGATTTCTGGCAAAACCAACAATTAATGGCAATGTGTAAGGCCATAGAAAAAAAAGGAAGAAAGAGAGAAGGTGAGATTATTATTTTATCTCTACTCTAGCGATGCTAATAATAACTTCGATCTCCAACGGATGTAAGCACGAGAGGCTATGAATCCAAAGGGAGAAAAAAGAGAAAGGGATGCAATGATCATTAGTGGAGGGCATTAGGCGGGAGAGGGGTTTGTTTATAGAAAATCCAAGAATCTCAATGGTCTTAAGACTTCAGTTCCTTTCGAGATAATTCGTTGGATCGGGAGTCTTCCTCCAACTTTTTTTTTTTGACCGCTTTAAGATTCATGTGGCTCGTCCAATTGGATCAGATTATTATAATTCAGATTTTCGTTCCGATTACGAACCGAATACTTCAGGAGATATGATTATTTCATTTCAGTTCCAATCTGTTCTTTTCTGATTCCAATTCCAATTACAAATGAAACACCCTCTTAAAGCACTTCAGGTTATCTTATAGCCACGAGAGAATGTTAAAAATAAGTCAGTATGAGCATTAGCGGTTCTAGATGGCCACCATGGCCATGAATGGACATTGTGTTGCTAAACGAATCTTGCGGCAGTTGGGCAGGCCTTGACGCCTTTAACCATGAGAAGCTTCTGGAATCTATGGGAGTGCTGGTCTACTATAACAGTGCGCGTAGAGCTCCACTCACAGCCGTCCTACCGTATCTTATTCCACAATCCTATCCATGCCTACTTTAATAAACTTCCAACCGCAGCAAGTTCCGGCTTTCAACCGAACAAATCCATCTAACACAAACTTTATACTGTCGGGAATTTTATACGTGGATCAAGCAATGGCATGGTGACTTGTCCATGCTTCTGCTCAAAGATTTGCTGAGGGACTTGATACAGTGACCCAGTAAGAGACTCCTCTCATAGAGGACCCATAAGATAGTGGCACAAGGTACTTCAGTATGTTGATCAAGTAGTTTTTTTTTGGCTACCAATTAAATAGGTTTTACATATATTTTTTTTTTAAAGCCTGTTTTACAATATTATAGCTGGTCTAACTGGGATTTGGAAAAATTCAGATTCATGGTTGCAGCACCATGATTAATTGAACGCCTTGATCTTAGGCTGTGGATATTTTCATCATTTGCTGAGGAAAAGGGGAAAGCCTTGAATCATTTTACATAAAAATTTGCTCAACCATGTCAGTTCATCAACAAGATAAAGATAAATTAATAGATGAACTGGAAAATTTCTACTTTTATTTGCAAAACAAAGGGTGTCTATAGAGTTATCTAAACTGAGGTCTGCGAGGGTAATCAAGTTAAATAATTGCACCAAGCATCATAAGTAGAATTTTTTTTGGTTACATAAGTAACTGGGCCTTTTTGTTAGTGTGCAAGAGAACAATCCCATAAACTTCGAAAAATTTTATCGACTGTGGATATAAGCAATCACAAGATTTAATATGCACCCAGAGGGGCCAATCTATCTTGTGCATTGCCTAATGCCTTCTACTTTCTATCAATCACTGATCTGAGAATCTTATCATCTTTTTCCGTCTAAAGTTTTCGGATCTGTTTTATTTCATTTCCTTCACTCTTCAAGAATAGGAATAACGCGAGATGCCACGTTTTTATTCCGAAAAAAATAAAAAAAAAATCCCTGGATCTTCCTGAACCAGTCACGAAACCTTAACGCATTATCCAATTAATTGATGATCCTTTTAGATTGGATTAAAATCCAAAAGGAGCCACCAACACCAAGTGACTTAAGAATAACCACTCACTGCTATCGGTTGAACAAAACTCTTCCCTCCTTCCATCTCTCCTTTTTAGGGATGGCAATGGATAGATTTGGATCGAATATTGTACTATCCATCCTCAAACCCAAACTTAATATCCTATACTCAAATCTTACCCAATACCGATCAAGTAAGAAAAGAGATACTCATCCCATATCCAATGGATTTGGAAATACCCACGAATAATCCATTTTCTCATATCCAACCCATACCTATCTCATATCTAAAAAAAATAAACAATCAAAATAATTTTATACATATTATTAATTAAAACAAAATTACAATTCAACATAAAACATAATTTACAAATCCAGATTTATACAAATCAAACATAGAAATAGAATTACAATTCAGCATAGAACATATAAATAATTAAAATAATTTTACGCATATTATCAATCAAAATAAAATTATCAAAATAGAATTATAAATATATATATTCAGATATGGATTCGAATGTGACCATATCCTAGGTTCGGATCGGATTCAAATTTGGATCCGGATAGAAAATAGTACTATTCATACCCTATCCATACTCATGCTACAATTTTCGGATTTTATTCAAATTCAAACTTAAATTTGATAAAATTTTATTTTTCAAATTTAATCAAATTGAATAAATATATATCTATCGAACCGGATCGATTTTGTCATCTCTGCTCCCTTTCAATTACTATATTTGGGCCCAAAGAAAGCGATAGGAATGGCAAGAACATGGAACTGTTCTTCTAACCATCTGTATTACCTTCCTCTCCCTCCTTTACCCCCTTCCCTTCTCCCCTGCCATCCAATGCATCCTCCACCTTCCCAAAAAGTCATCCCCAGATAAAAATGGGTCGGTTGCCGCCATTAGAATAATCCACGGTGCAGAACAAGGATAGCCACAAATGAAGACCTCACCACTACTACCCCAGACTATAAATCCATCCATTTTTTCCTTTTTCTCCAACTGACTCACTCCATTATCCTCTGCAAACTCCTCTTCTCCAAAGCTTAGTTCGCACACATTCTCCTCCACCAGGCCTACTTTCTGCTAAGACAGCGACAACCACGCGCTGCTCATGCAAGTCGTGTTCATTGAATTCTTAGAGCCTACTCTCTGCTAGCCAGTGGGCAGACCCATAATCTTCAATAGTGAGAGCACTTACTTTGCATGCATAAATAGTTGCAAGAATTCCTTTGGAGTGCAATTGTCTCTGTTCCAAGTTACCAATGGAACTAGCTAGGATAATCCTACTGCTAGCCTTTACTTCCTTTGCCTTCTCTTGTACTTGTGTTCAAGGGAGGCATCACCATAAGAAACACCACTCAAAGAACAGCATTGCATTGCCTCCAATGGCAGATCCTCCCTCTGAACCTCCTGAGCCTATGAACTCGACCAGTGTTCCTCCTGCTCCCTCTCCTCAGCCCAATGCCCCAGGCTCTGGTATGAATTCCACCAACTCCACTAGTCCTCCTCCTCTTCATATTCCCATCGGTGGGGGCTCCTCTGGGAACTCCACCAATTCAACCAATGTTCCTGTACCTTTCCCTCCTGCTCCTGCGCCCACTGATGCAGGGACTAATGGAAATTCCTCAAACTCCACCACTATTTTCGACGTGCGATCATTTGGAGCAGTGGGTGATGGAGTCTCTGATGACACTGAAGCATTCAAGAGTGCATGGGTCTCTGCATGTCAAGGTGGGACTGGAGTCCTCCTTGTTCCACAAGGCTACTCTTTCAAGATTCGGTCAGCTATCTTCACTGGCCCCTGTCAGAGTGGAATAGTATTCCAGGTACATTGCATCAATCTAGTTGATCACTTCTGGTTTGCTTCAAATGCTGTGAATTTATGATCTGAACCCGGGGGTCTCATGAGTTCTTATGTCAGGTTGATGGGATTGTTATGCCCCCCGACGGTCCCGACTCATGGCCGCAGAACAACAACAGGAGGCAATGGCTCGTGTTTTACAGAGCTGATGGGATGACGCTGCAAGGAGGAGGGCTGATCGATGGCAAAGGAGAGAAGTGGTGGGATCTTCCTTGCAAACCTCACAAGGTAAGAAAAAAAAGGAACAAACAATCTTTAGTTAACAATGTCATAAGGAACAAACTGAAGCAAATCCTAGTTTCAGAATATGATTCTTAGCAACCATTTGTTTCAATGTAACAGGGAAACAATGGGGCGACGTCGCCGGGACCATGTGATAGTCCTGTTGTAAGCTCTACTTAACTGTCTTAACTGTCACTTAGCTCATGCTTCCTTCTGGTATTGAAGGTCTAAAAATTTTACTATGGTTACAGGCATTGAGGTTCTTCATGAGCTCAAATCTAACAGTTCGTGGGCTGAAAATTCAGAACAGCCCTCAGTTCCACGTCCGGTTCGACAACTGCAAGAATGTGACTATTGATTCAATTGTTATAACCTCACCTGCTCTGAGCCCCAACACTGATGGCATACATGTAGAGAACACTGAGACAGTGGGAATTTACAATTCGGTCATCTCCAATGGTGAGCCATCATAACTTCTTTCATCATCTCTTTCATGGATTCCTATCAACATCCTAACAGCTCAGTGTATCATACTAAATGATCTTGTCACCAGGTGATGATTGCATATCCATTGGATCCGGTAGCATAAACATCGACATACAAAATGTAACATGTGGTCCAAGCCATGGTATCAGGTACTACAATTGTCTGTTATTTCTACTTCTAATGTTTTTGCAACAAAGTCTAATGCCCCTCATCTCTGTTTCTCTGTTCAATTCTTTGTTCAGCATTGGGAGTCTAGGAAAACAGAGCTCCCGTGCTTGTGTGACAAATATAACAGTAAGGAATGCAGTCATAAAGCACTCAGATAATGGAGTGAGGATCAAGACATGGCAAGGTGGGTCGGGGTCGGTATCATCGGTCGCCTTTGAGAACATACGCATGGATACAGTGAGGAACCCGATCATCATCGATCAGTTCTACTGCCTCAGTAAACCATGTGCAAATCAGACATCCGCAGTCTACATTTCAGATATCTCCTACACCAACATCCAGGGCACCTACGATGTCAGGAGCCCACCCATTCATTTTGGGTGCAGTGACTCGGTTCCATGTACCAACATCACAATAACAGAGGTGGAACTTCTTCCCTCACAAGGTTACATCGTCTCGGAACCTTTCTGTTGGAATGTGTATGGTGTCTCAGAGACACTAACGATTCCTCCAGTCTCATGCTTGTTGGAGGGTCTACCTCGATCGATCATGGATATAGAGGCTGCTAAATGCTTCTAAGAAGTTGAAGAGCAGATATCACTGCATGTATGTTAAAGGATATAGGTCTGTATATCTAAGCAAAAGATCTAGAGGGGTGAAAGGAAAGGAAAAATGTACTGTATAGCCCCTGGATAACCAATGTAACAGTACACTTGGAACAAGAATATATGTTTTGAGCTAATCACTGAAGTATAAACAGGCCAGCGTTGTATGTTTAGCTGAGCAGAGTTTTGGCACTAAACCATAAAAGAACATGCTGAATATTGTAATGATCATGGGATAAGAACAAATAGAAGGTATGACAATGTTGCACATGACATGATACATGCACAAAAACAAAATCGTTGCATATGGGAGGTTTTCACGTACATATACAGTGACAAGCATGGACTGGTGATTCATGCATGCATATGTACATGCACGTATACATGAGAGATATAGTAGCTGCCTTAAATTACATTGTTCATCATAAAAGAATATTTCAACCGAGAAACGAAAAGAAAAAGGTGCTTCCACAGCTCCTACATGTTTAAACATCAATATCAAATGAATGAGGATAATTAAGATGATATGCTTTCTGTAAAGAATAAGCAGGGGTCGTTGCTGCAGTATAGATTAGAAAGGTCGAAATATAGTGCAATTCAGATAGTATTTCCTATGGTGTAACCGCGGAAACACTTGTTTTGTATTCATAGTAATGGATTGTGGGAAATGGCTGATTTTGTGGTCACACATTGCTTACTTGACTCCAGAATATGTGACGCAAACTTTAGCTCTGGCAATCTGGTGCTTCCTTTTGTATCCTATCAGACTAGTGCATCTTATAAACAGTACCGTTCTGCTTAACAGGTGGGGCCATTCTTAAGGACTGAATAAAGCACATTTTAATAATATAATTGATAAGTTATTAGGTTGATCTCTTAATCTTTTGCCAATTTAATTATCCATTGTTAAGTGTAGTAGGAGCAGAGCTTTTGCTAAACCTAACTGTTAAGTGGAAGGTGTAAGAAAAAATTTATTAGGTTCACAGCTAGTTTATCACAACGCAAATGTCTCTTCTGTCCTTTTTTTTTGCAAGAGAACACCTGCAGATGGAAAGGATCACGAGGCAGTGCTTCTCCAAAATGCTCTGCTCCGGTGGCAGTTAGTATCCAAAACATAGAGAGCAACTAGAGAGGAACATTCATTTTGTCAAGACGATCTGGCAATATGGGATTGCAAATTTAAACCTGCCTCACTAGGTTTGGATCTCAAAGGCTTTACTGAACTTCGTGGCATATTAATAAGAAAGATGATAGTCAGATAATTTACCACCTTTTCATAGTTCCAACAACATTTGGAAGTAGAGTTATAGCACTTAAATGATTGAGGTATCAATATATGAGATGTTTTATATAGCTTTGCTCATCAATAACAAAACTATAAAAATCCCACCTAATTATAAATGCTTTCCTCCTTGTTTTGTAGCAAACAAAAAGTAAAGTGGAGATGTTAGTGTGTTTGTGGGCGCGTGAGATAAAGAGAAGCTTTCTGTTTGTACCTTGGAAAGTCCATGAACATGAGAGAAAAAAATAAAAGAGCATCGTGAATGAATTATTGGATGGTTATAAAAAAAAAAAGAGCAAGAAGTTATTAATAAATTGCTTCTTAACCCACGAGTAGTGAGAGTGAGGCAAAGGAGAAAAAGTTGAACGCTTTGACAAACCGAAAGCGATTTTGGTACATGCCGGAATGGTTGTAGTGCTCTATCTCACGCGCAACGGCTAGTAACTATCATGGAAACGGGGGCGGCTTTCTCACCCTCCTTTATCATCAATAAAAAACCATCATGCAAACGGGCCTACCAGGCTTACGTGGGCCGGTGCACGAGCTAAACGCCAAAAGGATCCACCACCGTCTCTCTCTCTCTCTCACTCACTCTTTCTCTCCAGCACTCTTGTGCTCTGTCCAGCGGCTTTTCTTTGGAAAAGCTTTGGAAGCAAATGATGGTAAGATTGATGGCCAAATTGGGTCATGGGTATGTGTCCTTTATGAGTTCTCCTCAAATACCCATGATTCAGGGCTCTTCGGATATTCTATGCACATCCTTGCATAAAAAGAAGTTGGTAGATTTGGGGGCTTTGGGGGGATTGCCATTTTTGACACATGGGTTTGTCATTTGGGCCACCATGGGCCTTTGCCACTCAATCAGGGCTTTTTCTATGACCTCTGCTTCCCTTTGGACGCTTTAGGGAAGATTCCATGAGACAAAATATATATGGGGCGTTTGGTAGCATGTAATCCTAACAGGATTGCATATAATTTTATAATAAATAATCAAATTACATTGTTTGTTTCGTTACTTTCAAAAGAGATAATTTGATTGCCTAAGGGAAGGTGGCTATGTAATTACATGCATCTGACAATCTTATAATCTTGCAATAAGATAACTTCAGAACCAAAATATCTCCATCAAAATAAATCAAATTAAATCAAAATAAATTATGGATAGTTCCAATTGATGAAAATAGAAAAAAAACATAATGGGTGATATCATGAAAAATAGTTGTTCTCAAAATTAAGTTGTCCCTCTAGAAAATAGACAATAATCAATAAGCAAGGATGGGGTACTTTGAAAAAATTAGCTTATATTTCATGTAATCTAAATTATATACTAAACATTGCAATGTAGGATTCCTATAATTTTACAAAATATTACTGCACAATCAAACACTACAATATAGGATTCACTATAATTTTATCAGATAATCACATTCTTTCTACAACCACATTACCTGTGTAATGCATCAAACGCCATCGTAGACTTTAATTGGCACCATTGCAAGATATAACAAGGTAAAATGGAAATTGTAAGACAAAATGGCACCGATTTTGATTTTTTTTTTTTTTTTCCTTAAACGCATTCACCATCACGCACTCCCATAAACTATAAACCAGCATGTTGATTTCAACATGACTTCCAAGTGTAACTAGTCATGATATTAACATGTTAATGTCGGTCTCATATAACTATGATTCAATATATGAAATGCTGATGATATTATATAGGAAGAAAGTGAATATGTGAAAGGTATATGTTTATTCTTTGCATCTTAAATCCAAAGTTACAACAATATATACATCAATATACAGCCTAACAAAGTGGTGCATAAGGAAAATGTAACAAGACTAACGAGAAAATATCAATCATATTTTGATTAGTACAGTAACATAATAAAATATGGGAAAAGAGAATATATGAAAAGTATATATTTATTCTCTATATTTTATATTCAAAGTTGCAGCAATATGTACATCACTATATAGTCCAACAATGTGGTTAACATGGAAAATATATCAATCATATCATAGTACATATCAAGACTCCTTTTAATTCAACAAAGATGGAAGGGTGCACTATGATTGGATGGCGCTAATGCTCTCTCGCATGATATCTGGCATGACAAGGGAGAGAACCACTCTTACTGCAAGGCATATACATTGAGAGGCGAATGGGTTGCAGATTGGATGGCTTCTTGATCGTCGAGCACTCCAGAGAGATGCTGTGGACCAATTTTAACTCTACTCCAGAAGTATTCCGAAATATTTTATTTTATGATTTTTTTGGACGTATTCATATCAACCCCAAAAAAAAAAAAAATGGAAGAGTGCACTACTATCCATGCTAAGGTCTAGCATCAATAATGTCCTATTTCACTGTTTACAAGCGAGTGGTAGTAGACTAACCCTGACAGCAGCACAACAACTTTCTGGGACCTTTCCTTCCCAGAGATTATACCTCTTCCTGCAACTCAGAGACTCAAGCTTGAAACATCTCCTGAAATAAGATGTGTTTTCAACCACTCAGCGCACAAAGTGCGAAGGCTTCATTATTGCATCTATAATACGGCATGAGGACCATCGCCTATGAGTTCCTTGCATGGCCTAATCTTTTATACCCAAAGCATGCAATCAAAGTGTGATCTAGGACCACACTTGAACCACAGCCAAAAGGTGGTCCTATATATATATGTTGCACATCGACGGAAATGGGAATTCTTTTAGATTAACAATCACTAGATAGTGAATAATACTTACAAAAACCAGAAGCTAATGTACTACAAAATATGTCCAACTTGTGGTATTAAAACAATTCGATTGCATGAGTTTCTGAACATAGAAAGTTTCAGAAGGAAAAAATTATAAAGATAATATTTCACAACTGAAAGTGAAACCCTAGAATTTTTTTAAAGACAAAAAGATATTTTTAATGGCAATCATTATGTCACACGTAATTTATTTTATGGGACACCTTTTATTATATCTTTCTAAATATGTGTTTGAACATAGGAATACGTGTACATATATTTACATATTACAAGTGTCTCAATTTCAAATTTGGAAAAATCTCAAAGCAAATCACCCAATATGACAAAACTCAAAAGCTTTAGTTACGTGATTATGTTATTTAACAATACCTCAGCCGAGGCAGATCAATAGCACAATAGAACGAAGCCAGCACAGCAAAAGTAAAACGACCAAGCACCCATTTAGGGAACGGTGGATCAGACCAAGGGGAAGC
The DNA here is from genome assembly GCF_000442705.2 of Elaeis guineensis. Lineage (NCBI taxonomy): Eukaryota > Viridiplantae > Streptophyta > Magnoliopsida > Arecales > Arecaceae > Elaeis > Elaeis guineensis. Next base: position 14,442,036 of record NC_025997.2, read on the forward strand.
CTGCAGAAAGCTAGGGGCTTTCCCTTCTGCTTTAAAAGCTTGATAGGTGGCTTTACAGATGCTCACTGCTTCTAAAGAGGAGGGGAATGTTGGGTGCATAAAGCTGCACAAAGATATCCCATAGCATAAAGATGATGCAATACAAATGAGAATCTCAACAGAGCAAAAGCTCATAAAGGTGACAACACTTCTTTTGGCACACGCACAACATCCACCCACCACTCGTGGATTCTTGCCATTTGTTATTTTGTAAGCATGGTTTGATTGGTCCATGTAGCAGTAACTAGGAAATGTTAACTGCTCATAATGGTTGATAAGTCATCATCTACTGGGTTGGTTGTCTTATTAACTCGTATTGTTGTCAGCTACCATACTGGATTTCTTTGATGGATCCTAGATTTGTTTGTCTATTGCCATTTATTTTTTAACTATTTGCTGATGTTTTACACTGTGATTTAGAATATGTTTAACACTTATGTCAAATGTAGCATCCGGATTATAACAGCAGGAGATACTGATGGTACATCTTTTCCACTGAAAATTTAGTCATCTAGCGGCCAATTTAATGATTCTCCTGATACTAATAGGAATATTAATAGGTCAAAGAACAAAAGCTGAGAGGTAGCATGACAAGAATATGAAAATAACAAAGTAAAGAACTAATAAGCAGCGATCTTAACGCCTGTAGCAAGGCAAGCACTGTTGGGTCTACTGGCAGACTGGAAGTATTTAAAGATTACAACCTTTTTTCCTTTTTTTTTTCTGAGTCGAGGGGCAGAAGGCTCACCTTTTTAAAGTATTTGGGTGAGGGCAGGAATCATCTTTATAACTGATTATTGTTCTTCCATTGTTTATCTGTTGAGCAAAACATTTTCCTTGATCAAACTACAGCACAGTTGCAGTACCATCTGTAAGGATTGGCAAGTGCAAAATATGCTAAACCTGCCTCTGCACAGAGACAAGAGTTCACCTTCAGTCCAGCAATAAATTTAGATAATGTCTTATTCATAGCAAGACTCCATATGGGTGGATGTTATTAAAATTTGAATCTGATGGCAACAAGGTTTTTAGTTACTTTCTAGCATTCAAGTTAGGCTGTGAGAGTGAAGGCCGAATTGCTAATCTTCTCCCTGAAGGCCAAAGTATGTGCATCTAATAAATTGATCATGTGTTCCATTTGGAAGATCATATGACCTCCAATTCTTAGTGTCTTATGCACAGAAACTAAATAAATTTGGTAAAAAGTGAATTTCACAGCTAATCAGCTTGCAGACTAGGATATTTAAAAAAAGCCACAGCAAATCTTGAACCCTTGGAGCCATTAGGAGCTATGAAGAATTTCAAAGGATGATTCCATGCAGGCTGTGCTCATGTTCTCAATAGCCGATATCAAATCTAACTCATGGGTTCCTATAATACCCAGCTCCCTCATTTAAAACCAAACGATGTCAGTATTCATGGGTGATCTTCACTATATTCTCATGTTCATACATCTTGAAGCAATTGAAGTTTCGTGCACTTGCCTAGCCCGAGGAAAGCACAAAAAATAAGGTCACTTCAGATAGTATCGCGGATGTGGGCAAAAGAACTGTTAGATGGTTTAATGTGAAATTTGCTTATTGAACAATTTTAAAAATGAATGAAATTTGATGACATTTCAGTCTGAACAAGTTGGGAAGCTGGAAAAGTAATCAGGTAGGCAAGGCTTCGGTGTTTCCAGAGTTTCAGAATAGCAGGTTTGCTTTCATTGAAGCATAAGCCAAGCAGAACAGTAGTTCTATTTATTACAATCATACAATGTGGAGTATGGCATATTCAAATGCATTCACAAACAATTTTTTTGATAGGAATTCACCAACGAATTATTAAAAAAATTCAGAATGCAAAGTGGTAGTTTGTCATGCTATTATAAAGAAAAATAGTATGTATCACCACAAAGAATTAATATAAACCAAAATAGATGATACTGGACAAGGTGGGCATGATCTATAGTACAGAACTTCATGCCAACTATAATTGCACCCACAGAAAAAACTGGCAAATATAAAATAAAACTATTGGTAAATTTCCAAAGTAACAGGACAGTAATTTAGATAAATGGCAAAAGTTTTCTCAAAATTTATTAGAGCAATATATAGAATTCTCTCAAGATACATGTCCTGCGAGAAAGATCTAAACAAAAAACATACACACAAGCATTGCTTTACATTCCTTGAAGCATACATGAATTTCATCAGCCATCTTTATGCACATACATGAAACAGTCACAAACATACGAGCTTCTCCAGTGGATTTCTGGTGAATAGTTTACCCCACCAGGCTGATGATGTTGTATGTCTTTTGTACCTTCAAGATATACAAAGATTTGGACAACCAAACAAATGTGCATTTTTATTCTATGATACCTGATGACTTGAAATGTCAAAGGTCCAAATGGAAAAGGCACTTATGCAGGGGGACCTTCATAAAAAAAACCAGAGAGGTATTAGTGCAAGGATGCAAGTATCTCCAAAACAGAAGCAGCAAAACGCATCTGGGTTTCTTCATCAATTGTCAAGAAGAGAGGAACATGTACAAAGAGAGACTTGATTCTGTGTTGCTCTGCGAACCGGAGAGAATGATAGTAGACATAATTGCATACAAACCGACCAGCATCATCCGAAGGGATAACATCATATCCCAACTTGGCTAAGCCGTGGACAATTTCATTCACAGGAAGAGAAGTCTGTAATTATCAAGAAATGGAAGCCCTCTTAAATCTAGAAATATACGTGAAACCGAAAAAGTAAGGATTTCTGCGATACAAGTTTCAAACCACAATAGGAAACACTGTGACAAAAAAAAATGTATCAGAAGATAAATATGTTATCATATATAATTTTGAATTGGATGATACACACTGAAATAAAGCCAAATGAAATGAAGAAACATAATCTGTAGATTACCCATCTTCAGCAAAATATTCTTTGTTGGCATCAAGGTTTGCCGTATCAATCGCCGGTGCATACCGACCGTACTATACAACACCAGTACTAAACTGACACATGGCACAAGTGTGTCTCAACACTCGGTACGCCAAACTAGGTACCACATAAGGCATACCAACACTATAATATAGTAATAGGATCCAGTACCGAAATGGTGAACCTTAGTCGCCATTATGTTTAGATTCTACCATGAGAAAGAATAGAAAGAAACTTTGAAAACAGGACCACTATTTCTGTTAATCGAATATTTCAGTTTTTATAAATAAATATTTCTGAGAATAAGATAATTAGTGGACAAGTTGAGAAACATGTGACTTCTGATATGCCAAGACTCAAGTTCAGAAATGCAGATGAAAAGCCAATGAGTTCAGCTTCTACAAGCTATGCACCGCAGATAATTTAGAAACTACAGAATTAGCAAATATCTCACATTAAAGTTGATATTCAATCTCTTGCATGATTCAAACTTGTTTCTGCAGAATGATGAGGTACGATGAAGCTATCCACATAGAGAAAATGTTTTTTCGACAACTGAAATTAAATGAAACCATATTTCAATGATGCAACTGCACACTACACTTCTTGATGCACAATCAATTTGCACAAAGATGGTAAACCATCTAGTTATACTGACCTTAACATCAAATGGTTGTGTTGCAAAGTCTGAACCTTCATAATTCTATAATCCGTGACTTCTTTAACATTCTTTTCATGAACCGATGATGCAGTCCGACCAACAGCCTTCTGGTTCAACCTTCTTGAATGATCTTCCAAACAAATTCTGATGAATTATGACTCTTTTTTGTTCAAAGGTAGTACTAGTATCAGCTAATAACCTAAACCAAGCGTTCCATAAATGTCTGACAGTCATTGTTGATATGCATGTGGTTTTTTTTTTTTTGGATGATAATATTACATGTGTTGGCTCTTACATAAATGTCTTCATAATCAAGAAGAAAAATGGGTATCTTTTAAAGGGGAAGCTTAAGGGGAATGATATCAAAAAGATAGTATTAAATCCATATATCTTCACAATGTTGCATAGACATGGACTCGGACATGGAATTCCAGATAAGTTGGACGATTTAGATCAGTACAACCAAGATATCAAGTTTTGGGAACAAGACCATCCAATGCATATTTAACTGATAGTTTAATATTGGTTAAAATTGTAGAATCTTCTCAAATAAGGAAAGAAAATAACTTGATTAATTTTCTCTTTGTGCATATAATGTCTATGTTTTATAAGATGCTTCAGAAAGTACATTGTCTTCTTTACATATCTATTTGATTTAATTACGCTTATAAAGTTTTACCTTGTGGAGTTCTGAGAATGAAATATCAACAAGTTGCAACTGGGGACACATGATGACTTGCATATTTTAAGGTAAGCTTCTTAGTTGTCACAGAGTAAGGCGGTTGGGAGTGGGTTAATAAAACCTAAGTACTCTTAGGCACAAAAAAGGGGCAAGTTTGGAGAAGTATCACCATGGTATAATACTCCATTTTAACACAAATAATCCACTTCATAACTTCTCAAGAAAGAAGTGAATCTCCAAAGAAAACATCGAGACGATGGGGCATCACCAACCCAATCATGCAATAATATAACATTCCAGAACATAAAGTGGAAAACAGATGGCACAAAGATGCATCAATAATAATACCAAGCTTCAGAATATAATGAATGCAGTACAGAACAATGGTACAAGACGCACTGCTGCTCATATCTAACCAAGAGATTGGAAGACACACTAAGTGACAAACAAATATATATTATGCGCAGGATCACAGAGCAACTCACCTCAGGCTACCAACATTTTACGGAAGTTCCATGGTCACTCAAGGATCTGAGTGACTATTATAAAAGCACAACACTAGATCAGCTATATATCTTGCACAATAACAATGGAAGACATAGGTAACCTAAAGGCCTAGACATGTAATAAAGATCTGGCTTCTTAAACTTTATCATATGTACTCATAGATAATGATCTTATCATCCACAAAAAAGAATAAAAAGTGTGGTAATGGATATGAGGAGTGCTCATGGCATGTTACTGTGCACAAAATATTTTTTGCCAGAACCACATAACTTTACACACAAAGAAGAAACAAGGAGTCTGTAAGACTTGAAATAGTACTATAAAGTTGACATGATGAAAGGGATAGAGTGACAGTATATATGCCATTTAGTAACTTCAATGTCTTCATATTAAAAACAAGTCATTCTTTGCTTCAACCTTCAAGCCAAAATAAGTGTATAATGGTCATGGCAACAAGCTAGTGAAATAGATCTCAGCAAGTGGGGCAAAGGTCTTCATGGATTCCTAGATGCAGACCCATTAGATCATCCAAAGCTTTTTACTACTCAACTAAACCATCCAACAGAGTATTAATGTTGTAGAACCATTGAGATAAAGAGCTTGCTAATACGAAGTGTGACATGAGGTACCAACTGGCGGAGTTGGTAAGGTCACTGGTTTATACCAGTGACACGGGTTTGAAACATGGATTCCAGTCCTACCCTCATCCAATTTCAGTCAGGCATCCTACTTCTCAAGAATATGGCAACAAAGAGCTCCAGGTACCTCAGACACAAGCATATTTCCCACAAACATATGAGAAGGCTAAATCAACGAGTTTGTGGCTCCTGATGACAACAGATACTTACAAGACAATAATAAAAGCTTGGAGAAAAAGTAAGTGCTGGCAAAAAAAATTGATAAATAGTGGCTGCAAAACTTCTGCAAGAGGGAATTCAATGACCACATGTCAGACAGAGCATTTTTTTTGCACATTTACTATTACCACAAATTCATATATCATAATACAGTATGATAGGCAATCTGGAAGCCTCTCAATGGCCACATACACATCGAAAAAAAAAAGGACAAGCAGAAAATTATTTTGAAAAGAAATTGTCTGTGACATGAAAGTATGAACTAGGTTCCACCAAAACTTGTCAACACCAAAGAAACAATATATGTACCATCAGGGTAAGCATACCTCACACATTCGTGAGATGCCTCCATCAGAAGGTACAATAGGGAGCCTCTGCAATGCAACTAAAGCAAAATTATTATCAAAGAACCTAAAATATATAAAATTAATGAAGAAACTAATGATAACTGAAATAACATTGTGAAGCATATTTAACCTGAGGTTTCCATCCTAGCTCATCGGGACAACGAAAAGTAGCCTCATTGAATGCTCGATTCTCAACGGCAAACTTTGTTGCACCACTATTGACTCCAAAATGGATCTAGTGAAACATCAAATCAAGATAGGAAAAACATGCATGAAAGAAATAGATTGGAAAAGAAAGTAGGAAGCCATGTTAAAAATAAGCAACAATCAAGTCCGCAAAGATAACTGCAGGAGGACAAAGCAGAAAACCATGACTCAGTGATAGCAAAAGGAATAATGTAGATAACAAGATACAAATGACTGGTGACTGATTGGAGATGGTGAATTGACTGAGATCACATAAACAAACAATTATATTGCATTATCAACAATCAACTGATCTATTAAATAGATATATGAGGTTTGCAGCAAATTTGGCCAAACTCATCAATTATAGCGCGAGTCATATGTCCCCAGGTGGGGCTCCAGTTATCATCTTGATAACAATATATCATAGCTTCAAGAGTCAGATACCAAACTGCTAAAAAGTAGGGCTGTCAAACCAGCAAGCTGCTTGCCTCCATTGCCGTCTTTCAATGACCTTTTCCGGGGTCCAAGCCAAATAGAACTAGGCTTAGCCTGCTCGCAAGGCTCAGATTAGCTCAAAACATGAATATACAAGTTATACTTATATATACTATTTTAGTTATTATGATTGATACAAATAATTATTTTTATAATTATTCATAATAAATTAATGTAGGTTATGTGGAACAGAATGTTTTCTCAACAACAAAATTAAAATATAATCAGGATTATCACTCTGAACTGTATAAATGAAATTATTAAAATAGTTATAAACTCTTGCAAGATCTCTTAAACAAGTTGTTCATGAGCAGCTAGAGCTCTGCTCGATTCTAAAAAGAGCCTAGTTAGAGCCAGGTCCGGCTCAGCTCATGTTTGTCTGGTTTACATCCCTACTAATAAAGGAAATAACACCTGCTTTCTTACTGATATGACATAAGTCAACATGTCAAGATTAAGAATCAGGTTAACTGAGCATTTACTCTAACATTTGGGGATCTTATAGAAGCTATCTGGCCATGAAATCTAGACCGAAAGCATTATGTAGATCTTTTAAAATAGAATTGAACTGAAGCTTGCCTGGCGGCTCTAAATTGTAACAATGCTATGTCCAAGCTGAGTTGTCATGCTTTCCAGCTTTATTTGGTTATAAAATCATAGATCAAAAGGATAACATATGGAAGGGTAACTGGATTGTTTCTTCAAGAACAACAGAACTAAAAAGATGTTAACAGATCCATTCAAATTCGATAGCATCCCGAAACAAGATCTTATGGTGTATAATCTTCAGATTACCTTGTTTTTTCATCTCACATATGATTCAATACATCAATATGGATCCTTACAAAGAAAAGTGATGTCCAACATATTAATTATGTAAATGCTGCAGAACAGGTACTTGGAACAGTTACAAATTTCAAAAGGGCTATACAGACAGAATTCTTTGTCATGATTTAAAAGCTGGATGGTTTCTTTCCTTATATGATTCTTTGGGTAATCTTAGACAAATGTGTGACAAAAATTTCTTGCTTCCAAAAATAGTCACTAATTCACATGATAATTGATGTTAGAAGTGAAAAGACAGGGAGGGAGCGAGAGAGAACATGAGCAACTGACCCAAATGACTTGCCCTACATTCGACGATTCATTGTCTCGTCCAGTCACAGAAGACTCCAACAGTTTATAAAGTGGACCAAGCGCCCCCTGTCCAGCAGTCTCAAGAACCTTGCAGTTCCCAAGAACAAGGCCTTTTGGCAGTCCTTTCTTTTCCATAAATTCCTTCAGATTCCTGACAATTTTTTCTGTTGGATTCTCAGAAACCCCATGAAATTTCTTGAACCCAGTAACATGAATAGTTATCACTGAAGGCCCTTCTGAACCCATGTATTGTAATTTCAGATGAACTAAACCAATGAATCCTTAATCTGTTCAATAATATATGCTCTCTTTGTAGCAACCACCAAATGTAGTTGATTGCTCTACAACCTGCTTCAGATAAAAAAAATAATAGATAGTTGATTCAAGTATATTAACAAAGAAACAAATCAAGCCAGATAAAGTATCCATTAGATTCATCCATCACTGGAAAACAGAATTTTTTGCTACTAACTCAGATTACATGTAACCAATCACACATGCAGAAATCAAGCAAAAAGTTACAAGAAGCTCAAGACAAACCCATGAAAACAAATCATCACAAATAAACCTAAAATCATGCGTACTCTAAAGACAAATAAGTGGAATTTCGATGGAAACTATATAAAGACCGAGAAATTAGTCCAGAACCAAATCATGTGAATGACAAGATACTTTTAAAGTAACAACTGCACCTCCTCATTGCAGCCAAATAGAAGAAGCCAAAAAAATCACCAAAAATAGAAGTGAAGAAGTGTCACCTCAGCAAATACTTGTGGAAAATATAAGAAAGCATACTATTCTTGTAGTAACTTTGCGACAGGTCATAAACAATAAAGATAGGACTTAGGAGCCAAAAAAACTTGAAACAGAAACACAGCGCAGCTCACCAAGAGGAAATTCCAACAAGAAAAATGAAATAACATGAAGGAGCTCGACACTAATTCAATTAGAAGAAACTAAAGGGCCATCAAAGAAGAACCTCCAAAACAATCTAGGCATCAGAATTAGTTAAATAAATTGGGCCATCAAAACCCTGAATTCGATTACAAAATTCATTACTGAAGATTAAATTCCATGAATGTATTAAAGACTAGTCTTTTAGTCATCCATTAATGAATTAACAACCAGTTAGATAAAAGTGGGCTTCCTCTAATCTTGGCAATGAATTCTCTCAATGATCAAAAGCCCCAGCAACCCGGCCGAAAAATTCAATAAAAAACTAAAACCCAATCGGCATCAAAGGAAATTAGACGTGGTAACTAAAGAAAATAATCGGAGATCAGAAAGAAATTTTTAAAAAAAATGATAATTAACTCGTTGCAGTTACTCTAGTGACTGGTGGGAATCTATTCCAAAATTGAGCATGGGCACGTGAAGTGATTCATGGAAACACCAAGAAATTCTACCAAATCAAAGATTTACAGCCATCAAAGGGATCTGACACGAAGGAACCTAGAAGATACAATCAAAGATCACTAAACAAAAAAACCACAACAAAGAAAAGGTATTTTGACCGAACTTTCAGCACCAATTTATCAACCAAACCATCAAAGTTCTCACCTTCAACCGTTCAAAAGACAGAGAAAACGAAAAACCAGCCAACAAAACGATCCCTTCTCTTCTTTCCAAAAAAATGGTTGTCGAAGGTGACGATGGGCGAGATCAGAGCTCCACCTGACGGATGAAAGGGTAGGAAATAGAAAGAACGGGGACGGAAGATGGTGATGGGTCTTCAAGTAGCATGGGATGGCAGAAGAAAGATGGAGGGCAGAGACTAGAGAGAGAGTACAAACGTACCTGCGAGTCAAATCTGTTGCGATGATTCCTTTCTTTTCTTCCCATTCTTTACTCGGTCTTCATCAATCAAATCAATCAATCTATTTACCGATATATATAATATTTAATTATTTAATTATTTTTAGATATCATTTTAGAACCCTATAAAAAATAAAATTCTTCATTCACAGATCCATGCAGTCAAAACTTACCAGTTCTTGGACAGGCGAGCGCCGCTGATCTAGAAACCCCACAAAATATATTAGATGGTTTACTGTATTAATATTAATTCTTTAATAATATAGAAAAGAATTAATATTGGTATACAGAGAGTAGTGTCAACAAACTAGTCCAATGGAGGAGAAAATTATTATGTAATGTTAAATAAAAGATTGGTTCTATAAGACCAGGTATTAGGGGCATATATGCAAAACTAATAAGAGATAAAAAAGGGTGACTATATCTAATAATTCTAACCAGAAATGATATATGTAATTTTTTTTGGGAGAAACATATAACTTATCGTGGACAAAGATACCTCATACAATAATAAACATTAGTGTATCGGCCAAACAACTAAAATGAGCAGCTTTAACATGCTGCAAAATACAAGACAAATAAGTGATATTTTCTTTTTTTCATTAAAAAAATCAGGTTTTTGCAGGTTGTAAAGAGAGAGATCAGAATTTGTTCGCTAGAGGAAAGGTGAGGATATTAAAGAGGGCCATAGGAAAACTAATGATGATTAGCTTTAAAAAAAGTATAGGGATTGCACAATAGACCAGTCCCAATTCCCCCAGTGGAAAGAAAGAGAGAGAGTTACAAATTTTTTTTTTGTAAAAAAGGTTTACAAATCTTTAGTTTTGTTTTCTCGCTCTCTTTTTTTTTCCTATATCTTTTTCTTTTCCTCATTGTTTTTAAGGGTCACTTCAAGCCTTTACAAAATGCTCTGACGATAAGTAAGTGAAAAATGAACACAACATAAACGATACCATGTTTTTGAAATAGATAGGTGGGTGTGATTTGTATTTGAAATGGATACATAAAAAATAATTTTTGCTCATTATTTATGTGTTATGGAGGTGATTTTTAGGTACTCCATTCTCTAGAATTTTTTAAAAATAATTTAATAATTATAATACACTTAGTAACTATAATGGTTTTTTTATTATCCCTGTATATTGCAACATTCATGGTGATAAGAAATGAAAAAATATAATGCAAGATTATCATATTTGTATGATAATAATCACTTGAATATAATTTTTCAAGTGAGATATCTAGGTTATACCAGTATTGCTCATTGTACCTTAATCTAAAGAAGCTTAACATGATTTACTAAACTACAAATGATTTCATCCATTTAGAAAAATTTGCTACAAGAATCTATAATAAAAGTCTTCATATGGAATGAAAAAATGATGTTTAACATAGAGCATCCACAAGCGACAAGGTGGTGCATGCAGTTTCAAATTTTATTGGATTTTGAGCATGAAACTTGGCTTAATAAGATTTTTATTAATTTATAGGTTGTTACCAAACTAATTTATTCTCAGTTTAGGTTAAAACTTGGAAAATTATAATTTCAAATTGATCCTTTAAAAGTTGTTTTAATATTTATATTATCTTCCTAAATAAGAGAAATATTATTAGAAAAATTTAAAAAATCAGTAATATTTTGAAATCAATTCAACATTTTATATTTATTTTTAAATAAGAGAATTAAAAATGCATAGAAATAGCAAATATATATTATTACTAGCAATTTTAGTTTCATGAACTTGTTACTGTTTTTTTGTCTGATTAAAATACCATTTGATAAGTTAATGCATAATGACCTAACCAACTCTACATTATGAACTATAATTAGTTGAGAGAAACTAAATAATTCAATTTTAGTTCTCCTTACAAATAAATAACCCAGTAATTTAGGTAAGTTGTAGCTTAGTCTCAGTTTTATAGTTCAATGCTTGAAATTGTATAACAAATTTGTTTGCAATCCACCTTGTATTGAATAATTATGATATCTGAAATGATTATAAATAATCATAAATTTCTTTGTTTGCTTTTTTAATTATTCTTTCGTATGTTTCAAGGATGTTCTAATTGTAGAGAGCACAAGGAGAGCTCTCTTTCTCTCTCCATATATGCATATGCATATGTGTGTATTTTTGTAAATATATCTTTTCTTTTTGGGAGGGGTTATGGAGGTGGGTTTGGGGTAGGCTAGCAATTTATGACATGCCTGCAAACAACCTTCTTTAAGTAAGTCTGAGTTTGACGTAAATGAAAATTCAAAAATGAGTCCTTCTTTGTTAAATAGGTCAAGTTCAAATCGAAAGTTTTGACCTATTTAGCTCATTTTGATCCGTTTAATAAGTAAGTTAGATAAAAATCTAACCTATTTAATCTGTTTAAACTTATTAAATATATTCAAAACCTACTTAACTCACTTATGTCCCACTAAATTAACCCACTCAATATGTTTAACTTTTTTAATCATTAAAAGCTACTTAGTTATCTGTTTAACTTGATTCGATCTATTTATTAAATGGGTTATGTAGGTTGCATTGATCACCTATTTATTAAACAGGATGAGTTCGTATCTGAATTTTGACCATTTTAATAAATAGGTTGAATTTGGTTGATAAATTTTTTATTCACTTGCATCAAATCTAATTCAATCCAGCTAGACTGCCACCCCTAGGTTGGAGTGTAATAGCATCATCTTATTAGTAGGAGTGTTGCATAGATATAGAGAGAGTTGTGGACCTTATTTATAGTTAGAATATTACAATCAATATTTTAATCTTAGCAAAAGTTGGAGAATCTTGGTTGTGCTATTTAATTCTTAAAAAAAAATGAGATTGGGATGGGAAAACTTTGAACCCATCAAAAAAAAAAAGAGGAAAGAGGAATGAAGGAAAGAAAGGAAAAAAATATGAAAAGCAAAAAAAAAAAAGAAAGAAAAATGGAGGATGGAGAAGACAACAACAATAACAAATGTAAGAAAGCAAAAGAAAAGAAGATAAGGGAAAGAAAAAAAATGAAGAAAGAAGAAGAAAAAGAAAAGAAAGAAAGGAAGAAGAAAAAATGAATAAAAAAATAAAATAAAAAAATAAAAAAATAAAAGTAGAATGTGAGAGAGATGAGGGGAACCTCTCGAGATGGTTATTCTGGATAGATGAGATAAGATAAGATAGTGAAGCATCCAATTTCTTAGAGAAGCAGGAACATCCTCGTTCCATCAAATTTAATTGAGATTTTTTTATAAAATATTTAAAATATGCTAAAAGTCTTTTCATCATGGGGACTAGAATTACTTGAGTCCTCCTATTTTTACCACCTTAGCTTAATCCAAATTTTCAGTTTTATTTTTCTCGTATATAAGATTTTACTACTTATCAATCTTACTCATATGTAATCACTTTTAAGTAGCCATTACAAAAGAAATGGAAGGCTTATTATATCTTCAATCCTTAAAGTATATAAAAGTGGCTTTATTTTTTATTTTTCAATTCCAGAAACAATCTCAATCAGATTATTTTTTTAAGATTAAAAATATCAATATAGAAATTTAGTTATATTTTTTATTAAGATGTTTAAAATAGGATTAATTATCTAAAAAATTATATACTTTTTGAAAATTTTTAAGTTTAGCATAACGTTTTAATTTTTTCAATCAAGTATGTGTACTATCTATTTTGTTGCAATATTGGCCTACCGTCAACTGTGTCAAATTTTGTCGTTACGATGATGACATGAAAATGAGGTGTCAAACTTGATAAAATTGAATGAAATGAGTTGGAATATGAGTGGGAAGGAAGGATAAAGGAAGGAAGAGGGCTGATTTTAGGGTTTTGTTGGTGATTAGTGTGAAGTCGAGCTTAGGGTTTTTGGAAGACATTTAATGAATGATGTTGAAGCTTGGATGTGGTTGAGGGAGCAGCTATATCAGCGAGTTCAATGATGTCTGGAGATAAAGGTCAATGCCATGATCAGGTAAAAGCTATGTTGTATACTTTGTGGAGTAAGAAGAACCTAGGAAGGAGGTTCCTGCGATATCAATCTTGGAAGGTATCTATTTTTGAAACTATTATCTAAAATTGGAAGCATATTTATTGATTGAGCTATTCTTTTTGTAGGATGATGATTGTGGTTTCTTTCAGTGGGTTGAACCCGAAATCTGTAATTGTGAGAAGGAGGTGGCTGTCATGTTGAGTAACCAGAGGGAGGGGCTCAAAGAGAAGCTTCGATTGGTGGAGGAGATGAAAGAATTAGCTGGAGAAAAGGCAAAAATGCTGCAAGAAAAGACTATCAAACTAAAGAATATGAAGGCAAAAATGGAGGAGCTTGGAAAAATAAAAATCGAGTATGCAAAGCTGTAAGAGGAGAACAAATACTTAAAGCTTGAGATCTTAAGATAGAAGGGAAAGAAAAAAATATATATTAGAACCCTTGTATTCTCATGGATAACAATGCTACTGTTACACTGGCTGTTATTGAGGATGAATTGGAAGCAACCTCAGCCTTATTTGTCTTAGTTTGTGATTGTTCATGTGAGGTAGTGATTGAAGTACATGTTTCACATTTTGATCCTTATCTGTAGTGATGTTTCATATAAAGACAATGATGAATTGTATTATGTTATTTTAATGTATTCCAGTGTTATGATTTAGGTTATTTAAGACTATTTTAGCAACTCTTATTATCATGTGTTCCACCAACCATAAATGTTTCAGAATGGCATGGCAATGTTTCATTTTTAGTTGTATTATAGACGTGGTGATCCAATTACAACTTTAAATGTTTGTGATATTTCTGACCAAGACATTGAATATTTTGGTGAAAAGATAAAGAGAGATATTATTCTGACTCCTGATACCAAGTTTCAGGTGGAAACTATTTTAAAATCTAGAACAGTAGAGAGATCCTTGATACATTACCTATTGGGTATTCTACAACTGAATTACCTATTGGGCATTAATAATGAAGAGAGGGCTTTGGTTGTGGATAGGGAGTTAGGATCCTGCTGATAATTACATCAAAGAATTAATTCTACTGATAATTAACAAGCAACAATACCTTACAACAATTTGAGAAGATATATCTGACTTATTTTAAGTGATGTGGTCACTTCCAGAAAAGTTAATACTGAACCTGAACCACTACAACACGAAAACATCAAATTTACAAACCCAACAAATTTAAAAGCAACAGAATTTTATGTCATTCATATTTGAAAAGTCATTATATAAAGTAGTACAACTTATATATTTAAAAAAAAAGCTAATTACAAAATATTCAAATCAACTGGAGCAGCCTACTACTAGCAATCAAATTTTTGCTTCCTACAAAATGTCCAAATAGTACAACTTCATTCTTTTTCTTTCTGACTTGGCTGAATCTGAGTTAATGAAGAGATTTGGCTACCTCCAAAGCTTTCTGTGATTGAAGCACCTTCAACTACAGATCTAGAGCCTTCAGAACCTTTTTCTGTGATTGAAGCATCTCTAGCTACAGGGCTCGAGCCTTCAGAACCTCCAAGAGTTTGCGTGGTTGTACTTTCAGGCATTTTTAGATTATAAACATATATAATGATTAGGATTAATGTTGATATATAGACTCAGTACACAGTAATGATGAATGATATTACCCTAGGATAATTTAATTCAGTCTCGGAAGATTAATATACACCATAACCTTGCACGACCTGTGATGATGAAAACATCAAATTTTAGCATTGTAGTACATAAAATTCGAATTGGCAACATTTATATTTTACCCTGCATCTATGAGTTGCAATTGGATTTTGCCATCCTTTCTTTTTCAAGACTCTTGCCCTTCTTGCATGCACTGGTGTTTGAGAAGTGGCTTCTGCAGCTTGATCCTTTCATGGTCTTCCTCTTTTCCTAACCTGCAAGTAGCACAAAGAAGTTAGCAAAGTCATTAAGACTCATGTAGGAATTTAAGTCATCTTAGGTTATATGTTTTACACATACTAGGAGCTTCGGAGGTCTAGATCCTTCAGACTGGTCATTGTGCTTGTATGTTCTCTTATTATGGCCATATTGGCCACAGGCCTTGCATTTCATTTGTAATCCAATCCTAGCTAGCTTGTTGCTATTGGTAGATTCATCTTTATCCTTCTTTCTAGTCTTTTTAGGCCTCCCAGGCATCTGCTTGATGGGAGGGGACAATATAGGCTCAGTGTTCTCTCAGGGCCACATCCTTTGATCATTCAATTACTACAGTACACGCTGATAAGCCATCAAGTATGCTTTCTTCTTATAGCAGTCATCAACATACATATCAATATCTTGTTTCATCTAATTGATGCATGAGATTGTATGGATGCATGGTATGCCAGTTAAGTTCCACAGTTTGCATGAGCAAGATTTCTCATTAAAATCTACAATATATCTATCATCTAGAAGTCTAACTTCAAATGTTAACTCTCTATTAGGCTTCAGAGTGCAGACCCTACTTTAGTATCTTCTAACTTTTTTCTTATTCTTGGATATATATTGTCATCTGAGTTTACTATCATCTGTTTCTTATCATACGTTCTCTCTATCAATACAATCCTTATATCTTCCAACATGTCTATTATATGTTTGTGCCTTAGTTGAATAATGTAACCATTAAAAATCTCTAATAGGTTATTATCAATAATGTCACATCTTAAAAAGATACTAATGAATGCCTTACAAAAGTACGTGGACCTTGGTTCATAAAGTCTTCAACAACCTTCCCTGATATTTCTTGCATCTTCTTGATGGCATCATTAAAATATGCTTGATTGGTGGTCCGTATAACTATCCAAAATTATTTTTTAAGTGCATGGTTAAGATTAAATTTTTTTCAATTAGCATATATATGCCTCGCATAATTTTTATGCTCTACATGTGAAATTAACTTTCTAACTGCATTAAGAAGATCCTTTAGAAAACAAACAATGTCAGTTAAATTAGTAACATAACATAAGAAAAATAATAAAAAAATGATTAAGATAAGTACTTTTTACTGATCACTAATTATTATGTAGCCATAGCCATCATGAATCCAATATCATCAAGCAGTAGTTCTAGAAATTAAGTCCAAATACTCTCACACTCACCCTCAACAACTGTCCAAGCTATGGAAAATATTTGGTTGTTTCCATCTCTTCTTATGGTACAAAGAAGTTGACTTTTTAAAAATATCTTTAAGAAATAACCATCCAATCCTATGATTGGCCTGCATCCTACTAACCAACCTCTCCTTAGGGCATCAAATCCCACATAAAATCTATGAAAATATAGTTTGCCCCCAATAGTTGGCCTATCAACTTCAATCTTAAAAGTCTCATTCTTATTTGTCATTCTTAGCTCTACAACATAGGATCACAATTACGGTAATGGTCCTTTAGAGAACCTGTAATCATTTCAATGCTTTCCACTTAGCTCTATAACACTATATCCTTATGACAGTTAAGACATATTTTTCTTACACATCTACTTCCATTTCTTTCACAATCTAACTAGGATTAATCATAAACTTGTTAATATATTTCTTGGCAAGCTACTCAGAATTAACTTGTCTATTTCTCAAAGATCTACAGTATTTGTGTTCATTATAAAGAATTTTTATAACAAATATCTTCTCGATCTACATCCAGCTTGCATGTATTTTTCAAAGACACTCGTCTACATATTTGACTTCCATCTTTTTCTCACCACTTCTTTTTCATCTAGTATTGTATCTATTTACTATAGTATATCTCTGAACAGCATCCTTAAATTTCTTAAGACCCTCAAACTTCATTCTTAATTCAAACTTCACATCCTACTGACACACTTTGGATTGTAGCAAGTGTGCCTTATTCTCCTCTCACTTCTAGATTCAAACTGACCATTCTCACTACAAATGGAGTTAAGACTTTAGATCCGATGCTTAATAGTCACTATGTAATCATGAATTTGTGCAAAATGAGAAGCTTTATTACTCTCGGTGGTTTCAAAATCTGACTATCCTGCATCTGATCCTTGTTCATTTGGTACAACTGATTTAAGTACATCTACTCCAATAGCACCTGAACCAATATCATCATGAAATCTAGTACTGCCCTTTTACCTCCCATCATTCTTTTTATTCCTAGCTTGTATATACTCTTCATCATCTATCATGAGCTCATCGTCACTCAAAATCTCATCAAATTTGGTTGGCTCAATTGGCATGTACTCAAGATCGTCATCTTCATCTGCAGACTTCTCACTACCTACAAGTGCTATCACTTGACTACTTCCATCAGCTGCATTTATAACATCAGTAACCATATACAGCATCAGGATCAGACTCCATAACTTCAATTTTATTTTTATCCTTTAAGTCCTGAGCAACCATAATTTTTATGTACATCACAATAATCCCATATTGAAGTGCAATGGGTATCATTTCTGTTACTTCACTATCCCTTTTAATTTCTCTAATACCCTGATCACTTATATTCATATTTGGAACTCTGTACCAAATTCTTATTATCTTTTTATACCCTAACTCCTTGATCATGTCTACCAACTCAAAGCATGAAATAAAATCTAGATCATAGTTATCCCATGTATCGATCTTCCCTTTTACATATGTCACTTCTGGATACCTTTGCAAAGTATCCCCATGATGCATCTGAATGTTGAATCTATCTCCCATTCTATAATATAAAATCACACTATTACCTATGGTTAGTAAATATAATATTATGACATTCATTAAAATAATATACCATTCATTAAGATAATCAAAAATTCTAAACAACATATATGACATATGCTGTGTAATGCATGTAACATTGGGCAATAACCTAATAATTTTAACTTATTTGTCACCTAAATTTGATACAAAGCTATAATTAATTAATAAAATGAATAGTGGGATTAATATAATGTCAAACTCATCTTTGTCTTCTGTTGCAAAAAGCTTCTCAGGCTTTTCTTCAAACAGCTTGATGAGGGACCATTGACGGAGGGATCAATGAGGGATCACTGAGGGAGAAGCTCGATAAGCGACCACAGATATAGAGGCTCTATAATTAATTAATGAAATGAATAGTGAGATTAATATAATATCAAACTCACTTTTGTATTTTATTGCAAAAAGCTTTTCAGACTGTTCTTCAAACAGCTTGATGAGGGACCACCGAGGGAGAGGCTAGATAAGAGACTACAATTATAGAGGCTCGATGAAGGATCACTAAGGAAGAAGAGAATAAGTGCTGTATTGCTAAGGTTATTGCCTACGCTATCATATCGAAGCTTCTACGCCTTCAAACCTGCACTTTTTTAAAAGGACCATTAGCCCTTTACCCTGATCTATCACATATGGTTAAGGGATCACTGAGGAAAAAGGAAATCAGGAAAACCCTAACCTCAACCCTTATCCTCTTCAAGCCTTATGCTGCAGAACCTATCTCTTCATCTCCGTCTCTCTATCTCCTCAAAATCTTAATCTATCCCAGGCTTCACGACGTGGATGACATGTCATACATATAACGTGGCACATCAATTAGCAGGTTGACACATTATTTCCACGTTATCATCGTAATGGCAAAATTCGACATCGGTTGACGGCAGACCAACATTGCAACGAAATGGATAGTACACATGATTGAAAAAATTAAAACATTATGTAAAATTAAATATTTTTAAAAAGTATAAGATTTTTTAGGTAATTAACCCTTTAAAATATGCTAAGACATCAATAGAAAAATGGATTCTAATGTTGATGGAATATGAGAGAAAAATGGATTAACAAGATTTAATGATTTTAAAAATTAAAAAGATATCTTAAAATATTTGAATCCTAAAATTTTAACTAAAAAAAGGACAAAGTTTCATTATAATTATTTTTTTATGCTAAATTAAATTTGTAAAATCTAAAATTTTTGGTTAGATATGAATTGTAAATAGTTTATGTATATAAGGAAGTGCACTAGGGTTGTATATTTCATGTGAAAGAAGAACTCTTTATCTCACGTAATTCATGATTCGATCATCTATGTGAGTTTTTTGAGAGCTATATAGGTGAATGAATGATGAAGTTTGAAGTATTTTTGAGATCTATACAATGGGTATCCATTGGTGGATTTGTGTGCAGGAAGGTGAATCCTTCTTTCTCGTGGAAGAAAGAATCCATTCTCATCAAGAAAAATTCTA
This sequence comes from Elaeis guineensis, assembly GCF_000442705.2. Taxonomy (NCBI): domain Eukaryota; kingdom Viridiplantae; phylum Streptophyta; class Magnoliopsida; order Arecales; family Arecaceae; genus Elaeis; species Elaeis guineensis. Next base: position 14,461,840 of record NC_025997.2, read on the forward strand.
AATAAAAAATTTTATATTTACTATAAAGATTCCCCATACAAAACCATCCTAGCCTATGACTTGACTATTGTTATATTTCAAATGAACAAAAATTCAATATCAAGGGCAGCATATATAACAGACTAAGAGCCACTCCGATAAAATTTAATAATATATTATATTGATTTAGGATCTTCTTGGATAATCTAGCATAATTTGTGCTAAATTTTTTTCTAGATTTTTGGACTACCAAGTCTATTTGAGCATACTCTATATCAATCTAACATTTTTCCGGCTCGAATCCTGCAAATCACAGGGCTCACAAGCGGGGAGTAATGCAGTTGTATCCTTCACACAAAAAAAGAATTTATCTTCTTTTGCACCCATCTACCATTGGATCATATACTACTCACTTTGAGATTTGTGCAACTGACGAACGATACAATCCGAATTGCTTTGAGGTTGCATTTGGTAGCCGGCAAGCTATCCAAATTGCTGGAAATTTAATGTGGTTATTTGGATTATCATGTTTCATATTATTTTTGGATTGGTAATCCAGATTGTCTTTGCAATTCAGATTATCTCTCATGAGGTAATCTGAATTACCAAAAGAGGGGTGGCTATCCAAATTACCACCACTTTGATAATTTTGTAATAAAATTTTTGGATATAATTACCCTCCGATGGCCACCCCTTCTCCTTCGCTCTCTCGCATTCCTCGCACACTATCGGCTGCTCTGGCGCGCCGCCCCCTTGCAGCGGCGTCACACGCTTGCAATGACGGCGAAATCAGGGAACTCGTCGATGGGGATCTTGCGGCGGATCTCCGGTGAGGCATGGGCCTTTTGTGGCGGACGAGGGAAAAGAAGATCTGGTGAGGAGCGATCCCCATCGATGTTGACCTCCCGCTCCTCGTCGAAGGCGAGGTGGATCGCGATGATGCCGATGTTGACGTCCCGCTCCCCGTCGAAGAACATGATGGGGAAGGAGGAGACGGCGATGGCAGTAGTCGGCAGCTCCATCATCTCACTTGTGAGGTCGCAGAGAACTCCGGCACTGATGCGAGGGACCAGCAAGGTGGGTAAGGGCGGCAATGGAGGCGGCCGCGTGGGCGTGGGTGCAGGTTCGTCAGGGGGCCGGAATGTTGATGGATGAGGGCGATGATGGAGGTGGCCGCAGAGGGCACAGGATGCGGGTTCGTCGGATGGCCGGAGGACGATGTCGGAGGCACGACGGGCGGAGTGCCACGAGGATAGGGTGTGCGAAGCAGTCGGGGGCTGCCAGGGTAGGGAAGGGGGTCAGGATATGACGTGCAGGAGAAAAAGAAAGAAAGAAAGAAAAAATAATAATAATAAATATTAAAAAATAATAATTTTTTTAAAATAATAAATTTATGATATCATTGATGTTATTAAATATATATTAAAATATTAAATTAATAATTTAATTTAAAAATATTTTAAAAATTTAATATCATATTATTAATAATCTAATTTACATATAAAATATATCAATTAAAATTTTTAATAATTTTATTATAATATTATTTTTATATTAACCTATATTACCGGTAACCCATGTTTCTGACAAATCCAGTCTGGTGACGTACCAAACGCCACTTGAGAGTTGTCCAATGGCAAATGGGCGTGAAGGATCCGCGGGCTTCCCAAACCTCCAATCCCATCGATGCCCACGGTTTCTCCCAGGGTCGCCAGTCTCCTGATCACGACCGTCGAATCCCCCAGAAAAATCTGCGACTGGACCGGTAGCGGAAACCCCGCCAGCGGGCTGCGGTCTCCGACCCGGACGAGGCGAGAAATCCCGAATCCGACTCGAGACATGGCATCGCTGCCGTCCGCCGCGGCCGCACCCACCCGAATTGAGCGGCCTTCCCCGCTGCGCGTTGCTGCTGGCCACCTCCCAGTGAGCTTATCCGCCGCCGGCTTCTTTCTTTCCGAGCTTTTCTTCTTGATTTTTTTTTTTTAATTCTTTCTTAAACCGTTCCCTTGTTCATGCTCGTACTTAATGAAAAACCTAACTATTTACTATTAGTTTTTATGTTGATGCAGTTATGTATATAGACTGGATATCTTTCTATCTATCTAATATTTCTTTTGATTAATCTCGACATTTGAACTTGTGGTTTTATGTAGGTTGCTTCAGCAATTGGTCGTCAATGCGTCCTCTCCGGCTCTGCTGTGGATTTCAACCACCAAGTTTGTGGGTTAAATCTTTGGATTTCTCGAAAGCTAAAGCATCAAAAGAACATTAAGAGACATGGATGGGCAATGAAGATCAAAAAGCTTGAAGTTAATGGAAAAGACGAGCTGGAAATCGAATCATCATCATCATCTGAAAGGAAGCCTATCGGCAACGCGCAGCTGCTGCGTGGTCAGTAATGCTAAGAAGTCATGAACAACTAAATATTTTGGCATGCTAATTCATTTCATCTCATTGGATTTACTAAAATCTTCTTTTAGCTGATTTCAACAATTTTGCAAATTTGCTGTATCCCTTGAAGAATATTTAGTCACATAATAGCAATCTTCTATTAGAAGAAAGATGTAATTTATGATTATTTTATTGATCAAAATTAACATTTGAGTTGTTATACGTATCTGAGCCACGAATTTTTTAATTAAAAATATTAGTATACCGTTGAATTCTTCTTATTAACATGATCATTCGGGGTCATGTGGTAGTTGAAGCAGTTATTGTCACGCCCGACCCAAGATCATGGCCAGAGGTTGTTGCAACCATCACATACTCGTGGAGTACAATCCCAACAAGCATGTAAGATATCTTATCACAATATCAAATGCATCATAGTGGAGATAATTTAAATAACTAAAATCCAAAACTCAGTTTACTGACAGATCCAATTCATAATTAAAATTTGAAAGTCTTATATCAAATGAACGTTAAATAATAGTTCTATAAACATGATAATAAATTCAAATTTAAATTATATTGATGCTGTCAAATCTCGCTGCTAATCTCACTCCCAAGCAGTACTCGCATCCGTAATTAAGCATCTGAATCTGAAAAAGAAAAAGAAAATAGTGAGCTTAACAGCCCAACAAGTAATGAATGCTTTGACTAGATAACTCATATGATAATATAAGATGCGACAGTCGAAATATAATTTATTATTAATTAGTACACCAACATAATCAAATGCATTTTCAAAACATGAATTCAGTAATGCCAGCATCTTTTAAATATTCATACGTATAATCATATATTTAATTTCGAAACCAATTATATTCAATAATCTGATTCAAAACATATTCTATTCAACTCATCATCCTTTAAATATAACCACACTTATATATTATGGCGGGGTCGGAATACTACATTTATACTCTATGACGGGGTCAAGTACCACACTTATATCCTATGGCGGAGCTGAAATGCTATACTTATACCTAGTGGTAGGATTGGAGTACCACACTTATATTCTGTGGTAGGATTAGAAGTAGAATCATGAGCTCAATAATAGCCAGAGTGCCAATGCATAACCCTCAATTGACAGAGTTCAGAACATAGTCAGATTGTGAGTTCAAATACGATTCGTATCAAAATTTTTTTCACAAAATAACACATCATAATCAAATCAAAATATACATATATAATATTAGATCAGTAAACAATTATAGTAATAGTCCAAGAAATAATATTTCTAAATTTCATATCAATATTCATTCAAAACATATTTTCGTAAGATTCATATAAATCAATTAACAATCTATTCGATGTTTAAAATAATATCATATAGATGACAAATCTAGAGAAGATGGATCATTACTTACCTCACACGTACTCCAATCAGTCCAAATAATTCTAGAATTTTTTTTTCAAAATGAATAGATCATATCACAATATCCCACTATTGGATATCTTTTTGTCGAGATGACTATACTCTCATACAGAATCGATTTCAATAATCCGAAAGGATATGGTTAATTATAGGAAGATAAGATTGACAGTAGTCACATTCAATAGTCCAGGTCGGTCCAGTTATCATAACTTTATTCTATCAAGATCAAATTGGGATACTGGTGGTCGATGGCGATAATTGGTGCCAAAAAAATCAACAAAAGCCGATGGAAAATAGGAGAAATTGATGTCGGAACAGGGCCTTTCTTCCCAACCAAAATCCGACGATAGCCGGCTGGAATAAGGGCTGCAATGGCTGAGAAAGATAGGAAAAGAAGTCCACTAAGGGTTCTCAACCTCGTAGATGACTTCTTGATGATGCTTGGCCATGATTTCCGATGAGCTTGGTGATGGTCATCTGTGAAGAAGAAGAGAAAAGATGGGATTGCCGGTGATCTCTGGCGACCCAAGTATGGAATCCTTATAGGGGAGGATGGAGCTCGTTAAATAGAGTGGAGGGGCTTCTTGGGCTGGGATGTCACAGTTATCATCATATATTTAGAAAATTATGCTACGTAATTGTTCACTCCTACAAAGTAGCACGAAGGTTGAGAAAGCTCTTATAGTATTTTGTTCTTAGTATGTCGTCTTGTGGGAACTCTGACTTTAATTAATAGAATGCTGTTGCACAAAATCTAACAGAGAAAGATGGCTCAATGCAAGAACAGTCACTTAATGAACATGGACTCCAACATTTGAGATAATAGTCTTAACACCATAGATTATTAATGGTAGGAAAAGTTAAGCATGTCATTCTAATAACAGTCCAATGCAATGATGTAAAGTGTAAATGATGCTCTTGTCCAATTAGTTTGGTATGCTTGTATGTCTGCAAATTTTAACCTGTGATAGCAACCTGAAACTCAAATGCTAGAAATGGCAATAAAAAGAGGAGCAGATTAGTGGAATTAATATGAGTTTTGAAGATCCATAATTGCAAGGACACTTAAAACAGTTTTCTAAAGTTGGCATTTGATGCAAAGAATCCTTCTTTGCCGTTCATTTTCATCAGGCAAGGTCATGTCCTAGGTCAAATAATTGATTCATATCCTTTGCTAAACTTCTGAAACTTGGATTTGGAAATTAATGCAATTTCATGGATGAATCTCTTGAACTTTCATCTCTTTACATCTCCCCTGAATGACAGACTTTTGGGTCTTTTTGAGAATTTATTTGCTGTTAGGCATTGACATAGTTGCAACTCTGGCAGGTTGGGTCGGGATGATGGCAAACCCTAACCAGGCCCAACCTCTATATTGCTTAACCCTAACCTAACCAACCCAGCCTTAGGGTGGGATTTCTTTAACCCTACCCAACCTAGTCCCATTGTAATCTAAATCCAAGTTAGGTTGGGCTGGTCAGGTTATGGTATGTTAATTAGGTTCAATTGGGTTAAGTAGAAATTTTAATATAGGGGAAGTGCTTGAAACATTTTTATTGAATTGAGGGGGTGTTTGGTTCGCAACTGGAATCAAAATGGGAATGAAAATCGGAATGGCTTGGAATCGGAATCGGAATGGCCAAATCCTCCGAAGCGTTTGGTTCATGACTGGAATCGAAATCAGAATTGGAATTGGAATGAAAACTTGAATCCATAGAGGAGAGTAAGGATTGAGTTTTATATAGATTGAGCCATTCCCATTCCACTCCGAAAGCGGAATCAGAATGGGACTCCTCCCAACCAAATGATTGGAACGGGAGTCATCCATTCCGATTCCGATTCCAGAACCCCACTCCTCCCAACCAAACACCCTCTGACTTTTTTTGAAATGAGGCCTCAGTCGTTCATAAATTGTAATGGTACACTTACATATAATTTGATAAATTAAAAAAATAATTATCTAAATATATAAGTATTCTATATGAAATATAAATATAAATTATTTATTTGTTTATATATTGTGTTAGGTCGGGTTAGGGTTAGTTTTGGGCATGTTGAAAGTCAACTCAAGCCCATTTCTGCTCAAGGCCAGGCTGGGATTTTTTAGCACAAACCCATAAAAAACTCACCCTAACCCTACCTAAATGAGCGGGTTGGGCAGGCAGGAATGTGTTGATCCCAACCCAAGTTGCATCCCTAGAACCCGTTAAGTTTGTCTGGTCATTTGCAGCAAAGGTTAGATACGACCTTTAAAAGGAACGCAGAGTGAAGAAGGTTGGAAGGTGGAGGTGGGGATGACAATGGGAGTGGTTTTTAACATCAAGGTCAGGTGAATCTATGACTGAAGAATTGCTTGTTTAAGATGTTTAGAAGAAATACAAATATTCTTGTAGTGATGCAAGGCTGTTCACCAAAAACAAATGGTGGAATGAGGCATGTTTTATGGAAAGAGGTCGGTGCTTTAATTTTTGAAACATGCACAAGGTAGTGAGTCTAGTGACCAGAATATCCATGTGTTTAAGTTTCGATAGAATATTGTTGGCCATATTTGCATGTATAAACATTCCATGGCATGTGGATGACAACAAACTTCCATATTATTCAGCCTTAATTTGTGTTTGGGTTGTTATTTCTATAGGTTGCTCATATTGATTCTTGGCATCGTAATCATATAAATGTTATGCTTGCATATGGCAATTCTTGTTTTTTATAGTTCTGATGTAACTATGGAAATATTTGTGCGTTGTGTTTGTGTGTATTTCTTTGTCAGTGACATACTATGTCCTCTCTCTCAATGGTTTCTAAATGCGCTCTGTGTAATATGCAGATTTAATCGAGGAAACAACATCATCAAAATCTGAAGCCACAGAAAGTCCATCCCTTAATGATCAACCTGTTATACATAAAGATCTTGATTATCCCAAAGGATCTTCCTCTTCTGTGCTACAGACAAGTTCCTTTTCTTATGACCATCTAGTTGATAGAGTGCCCTCTCTTTGTATTGCTGTTGTAGGAGCTACTGGTGAACTTGCTAGAAACAAGGTCTTTCCAGCATTATTTGCTTTGTATTATAGTGGCTTTCTTCCTGAGGTATGATTTATTTCTAACGTAATGTCAGAATTGGCATTACTTCTTGATGTCTTCTGAACTTACACTTTCTACTCCAGTTTCTTTTAATATTTAGAGTATATTTTGTTGTTTGGACATTGTCTAAGTTTATCCTGTCCAACTGATCTTAAACTTTGCTCTAGCATAAAGTGATGCCACATGCAATTAACAAGACTTAAACAGAATACTGCTTGTAGTCTTACCGTAAGTGCTGATCAATACATATAAGAAGACTGTCCAGAATTTCCAGAATATTCGCACAACATTTTACTTCCTTATCAATAATTCAGAAATGAATTATATTTAAGCACTAGAATTAAGTACTAATGCAATTGAGGTTAAGCTGTTTGGCATTTTTGGTTGAGTATATGACAAATGTATCATGTGTGATGATTTCCTTCGAAATGCAGGAAAGGTAGTTATACTTTACATGTAGTGGATAGCAGAAGTTGTGCATGAATAAGTTTCTATATGCACCATTCAGAAGACCAGGGAGCATACCTGGCCTTCATAAAGAACTTGTAATAACTATTTTAGTCTAAAAACTTGACTTCCTCTATTCTATTACAATAAATCTGAAGTGCCAATGATTGTGCTCCAAACATAGTATCTGTTACCCCTGATAAACCATCTTTATATGGAAAAATCATCCTCTGTTCGTTGTGGAGCAAACTAGATTCCTAACATCATAGCTTATTGCAGGTTCTTGTTGTAAAAGCAGAGGTTTTACAGGCCTGAAGGAGGGCTTGTTTACCATTGATCAACTCCATGGCATCTATTAGAACAGAAAACTATAGGCTTTAAGCCTCAGTGGAAATTATACAGAAGTAGTTAGTCACCTTTAGTTTTTTAAGTTAAAGCTCTGGTTTTCTCTCAATTGACCTTCATATCTTAGTACAAAGCATTAAGCTACTTTATTAATGGACTTAGTGTGTGCTCTCGAAACTTTGATTCATGTTTTTCAGGATTGGTCTCTTCTTTTGGCCTTTCCAAATAATTCTTATTCCCTCTTCTTACTTAGGCCTCATGATATTTCTTGCATTTCATTGCTAGCTTAATCATCGTACCACGAGTTAATCATTATTAGTGCAGTCATCTCATTTTCTAGCCAACATGGATAGCATTGTTGTATTGTTCCACTCAACAGCACATTGTACTCCTATGCTCCACTGTAACATCATTACTTACCTAGTTTTGCCACTACGTTAAGATTCACACCTCTGCATTTACCCTCCTTATTACCCAACTTCCTAATATGTTCTTCCTTCTTTCTTCTGCTTGGTGGAGGGACTGATGCCAATTGAGGCACAAAGAATCCATGAATCATGGTGTGGAATGTCAGAAGCATTGAGAACATGATGAAGCTATATTCATTCTATAGACTGACTGCAAATCCACATTATATATCTTCACTTTATCAGTGCTATAGCTGTCGATGACAGTCTTTTGTTATTGTAAAATAAATCATTAGGCATAAAAGTTTACCATGAAAATTTCAAGAGGTTAAATGGTAATAGCAAGCACAATCTCATATAATCATTTGGAAGAATGGTCATTATTAGCATTGACATTTTCTTTTGTATGCTCATTATACAAAAATAAGAAAGAATATGATTAATACCTGCAGAACTTTAATACAGCATGTTTCTACTGACATTTTACAGTAGTCATTTAGATTACAGTAGATGCCGGTGCTGTGTCAAGGGCATAACTTGCCCACAACTAAATTGACATTAAAGATTTATGGGAGGATTACAGGACTAGATTGATTGGTTGCCGTCCAGTTTTCTTAAGGAAAGGTGAAGACAGAATTGACAAGCAATGATTGCAGATGCTGACAAACTTGCACATTTTGACAAAACTTGTACTTCAATTATGACTGCAAGACATTTTAGTCATGCAACTTGCTATTAATTTTTCATTACTATATTGAGTTACTGATATCTGATGTGACTTTTATTGAGTTCTGGAGAACAAATCAATATTCTAGTATTCCTGCAGCCTTGTATGGCTTTATTTTGAGTTGCCTCTTGGCAAGCTTTTCTGTCTCTTCATATACCTCCTTTCCCTTCCTGTTTGCAGAATGTGGGTATATTTGGCTACTCAAGAAAGCAATTGACAGATGAGGATCTGAGATCCATCATTGCAGGAACTTTGACTTGTCGAGTTGATCACCAGTATGGTTTTCCTGATACATTATAAATTCATTGCTTTTGTTTTGCACTGATAATCTCCCACTATATGATGTTTAATTTAATTAACAGGATTTCTTATTGAAAATTAGGATGATTTTATCAATTGCAACCTCCTTTTCGGTATTCTATCTTGGAAAATTACCTCTTATGTCCTGTTTCTGATTATTTTTTTACAGTGTCAGCATGGAGTGTTTATAGTTTTGTAAGTGTCGGCATGGAATAATTGAGATGGGCATGGAACATGTCTAACTTCTTTACATAAATTTTAAACTTTCTTGAGAGAGGGCCTTGGCACAGCAGTAAGGTTGACTTGGGTGTCATGGGTTCGAAAATGGAAATAGCCTCTCTGCATGCAAGGATAAGCTGCATACATTTGACCCCCTATAGACACTAGAGTCGTGCAAGCCCATGTGCAAGAACACCTTTTATAACATATCAAATTTAACAGTTGGATACATAAACTTTGATTGTTCCTCTGAGTAATTCTTATCTGATATTAATCATGGTTTATAACTTATGTGGAATTCTATCTACTCTAATTAGAATAGTAACCTGTAAAATATCATATCAAGGGCCATTCAAGTTTTCTTTTTTCCTTTCTTATTTGGTTGTTTAACTTCAAAAGTGGTAAGGTTGCTTGATTTTGACTTCGGTGTCAGTGGTTTGAAACATGGAAGCAGCCTCTATGCACATGAGGGTAGAGGTGGTAATGTGTAACCATTTAACCTATTTAACTTGTTTCAACCCATTGTAAATTTGGTTGAGTTACTTGTTTAATAAAAACATCATGTTTGGATCTGGATTTTGACTCATTTAATCAACAGGTCATGTTCGGGTTGGCAATTTTTTTATCTATCTTGTATCCAACTTGACCCATGTCTAGTCTGATCCAACCTAATTGCCATCATTAAGGCTGCATATGTATGACCCTTCCTAGACCCTGCATTGGTGGGAGCCTTGTGCACTGGGATGTCCTTCTTATTCAGTTGTTTAACTCAACATGATCAAGTAGCTGGGAGGATTTTACCAAGAATATAAAATTTAAATGTACAGTGAAAACTGTGGGGACAAATTGGATGCCTTTCTCAGTAGAACATACCATATAAATGGTGGATATAACAACAGAGATGGAATGGCAAAACTGGACTCCCGGATGAAGCAGATTGAGGTAAGTTTTAATGCCTCATGTTCTTGGGCACTATGACCACACATTTATCATTGCTCATGTTGAACAAAACCAAAATTTCAGTTTCCTTTGTACAAAAGTTTCTAAGTTACTAGAGATGCCACTAATCTAATGTAGAAATGGCTACAAATGGCAAATAATTCATGTTTCACAGGGTGACCATGAAGCAAACAGGATATTTTACCTTTCAGTTCCCCAAGAAGCACTTCTTGATGTGGCATCTTCACTTGCTGCTGGTGCCCAAACAAAAAGAGGCTGGAACAGAATAATAATCGAGAAGCCCTTTGGCTTTGATGCATTTTCTTCATACCAGCTGACACAGTCTCTTCTATCCAAGTTTGAAGAGAAGCAAATCTATAGGTGCATATTTATTTATCTCTATATATAGATAATTAGATATACATAAGCTTAGATGTATGATTAGATTTGCTTTTATTTTATTTGGTAATCAAAGTTGTATGGTGTCTCATGTCATTTATTATATTTACTTTGTTTACCTGGCTACTTTGAACTGAAGTACTGTTAAGGTGTGGTAATACCTCCTTCATTTATATTGGTTTCAGGATAGATCATCTTTTGGGGAAGGACCTTATTGAAAATCTTACTGTTTTGAGGTTCTCTAATCTGGTATTTGAGCCATTGTGGAGTCGAATTTACATACGTAATGTGCAAGTATGGTTTGTTCCTTTCTAATGAATTATGTGATAGGCTTTACTTAATGTTGGCTCTCTATTCCTCTTGTTAATGTGTGTTTATAATTTGTTTGCATGCTATAGGTTGTTTTTTCTGAAGAATGTGGCATTGAGACACGAGGAAGGTAATGATAGATCATACCATTTTCAGCTATTTGCTTGTAATAGCTAAAAATAAAAAATAACCATTATGTGTGATGGCATATATTAAATATCTAATTTTGTTGATTTTTGGTAGGTTGCCCATCCATGCCAAGTTTCAAATGCTTTACACTCTTCACAGTAGACTCCTTTTTAATGGAAATAATTGTTTTCTTTTAAAATTGTAGCTTGATGTATCATACAAGGAAACGAGGGTATATGATATTCCATGAATTGTTGTTTCCACATTCGATGAGTTCTGTGCATGTGTAAGGGACCTGCACATAATGAGATGTTGGAGTGCCCCTGATCTCCAATGTTTTTATATCATGTAGTTCTTCAACTGTGTCAGACAAGGCACTGTACCTGCTTACTACTACATCTCCCATTTCCGGATTAAGATCTAATTCTATGAATTGGTATAGCAAGCCAGAATCTCAGCCACTGTAATTGCTACTTGATGGTGGAACTGACTGGGTTATGAATGTCTAAAAAAATTATAGTTATACCTTTCATTTCATTTGGACTTCAGTACATTATCTTCTTACGGTTGATGGGGTCATATATAAATGTACTACTACCAACAATTCAGATTGATGGAGGCTTGATCTGATTCTGCAGTGAATTCTCAAAAATTAGTTTGGATAAGTACTGTATCTTTAGTTCAAGGGACCTTATGAATATATCCTGGAGTCCATGAAGATCTTGTCATGGCATTTGTTCAATACTTTTCTGTTTTGGTAATTACAATTACATGTATATCAAGCTTCATTTTCATATGATACCACAATACTTGCATGTGATCCAGTTTCATATTAAAGTCATAGCACTTTATTGCTCAAAGTTATGGTGGATTCACTCTGATGGATTGTTTATAAATCTAAACATTATTCTATTGCTGTTTGCCCTATCTTTATGAAGCAAGTTGTCGATCATCTTTTTTTGATAGATACTTTGGTGGCTACGGGATTATCCGAGACATAATTCACAGTCACATACTCCAGACAATTGCCTTATTTGCAATGGAACCACCTGTGAGTCTTGATGGGGAAGATATTCGAAATGAGAAGGTAATATGCCTCTCTTGCAGTGTGATTACTGCCATAACTATTTCACTTCTTGACTTGATGATGCACTCTTATGCAGGTCAAGGTGCTTAGATCAATTCGGAAATTGGACCTTGATGATGTTGTTCTTGGGCAGCATAAAGCTAGTGCCGGCAAGGCTGATGGTTATATGAACTCTCTGACACCAACATTCTTTGCTGCTGCTCTGTACATTGACAATGCTCGTTGGGATGGTGTGCCATTTTTAATCAAAGCTGGGATGGGACTCATTAAACACAGGTTGGATGAGACGCTCTGTTTGCACTACTATTTCTGTATGTCATGCGTATGTTTTCTGTCACATTCTGAAAGGCATAAAAATGCATGAATGAATTTTTGAAAAAATGTTTTAGGAAAAAGGAAAAAGCAACTCAGCTTTGTGCTTCAATTACTTCATGCATTAACTCTTTTTTGCCTTTTCTACTTTGCACATGGAGATTCATCACGTAATGAAATTTAAAGCAGCTAAACTACATTTATATGTTAAGATGGAAAAGCTGACCAACTTGTGGAGTATGCTTATTGTGTGGACTTCTGCACTCATATTTGTATGCAAGGATCTGACACCGACTGCTATAAGATATATTTTTTAAAATAGCAACTCTAATCAATACTTGCTTGTCCTTGTCCAGTCATGCAATGAATTATGGTGCATGCTTACACAGCTCCGCACAAAGTTGTATATCTTCATGCAAACCACTATTGATTGCAAGTTACTAAGTGAAATCAGCTAGGAACCTTATTACTTTCATGAAATGACAAACTAAAGCATGGTAGTGGGTGCAAATCATGGTTCATCTTATTTCCTGGAAGAAGGATACTCCAGTCACTTTTTTCAATCTAAAGCATACACACCGGCTTAGAACATAGAAGCAAACTGCAAAACCTTGTTGGATCAATTATCTTCACTAATCTCTGGATATTTAATTGCCTTTGGAACTTTCCGTTCTGAGGATATTGCATTGCCAAAAAGATGGCACCATTCTAAGTTCTAACAGATAATTCGTCATATTCTTGGTTATTTATCGACTCTATATTTCTCATGCCTTTTCATTAAATATTGGTTGGCCTTTTTTAGAAGAACATAATGGTTTATTACAGTTTTAGTTAATTCTCATTTCTCCCTTAATGCTTATATATATTCATCATCATATTAACGCCTTCACACCAATTATGATTCTCTGATTTCCTTAAGGGTTGAGATACGTATCCAGTTTCATCATGTCCCTGGCAATATATATCGTGAACGCATTGGCCAAAATATTGACCTTGCCACAAATGAACTTATCCTACGTGATCACCCTGATGAAGCCATTCTCATGAAGGTCAACAACAAGGTTCCTGGGCTTGGCTTGCAGCTAGATGCTTCAGAACTAAACTTGCTTTACAGGGATAAGTATGGTTAAATGACATTAGTCTATATTTCTAAAGTTGTGTTTACCCATGGACCTACAATGGAATGGATGTGGATTTTGTAGGTACAATGTTGAAGTGCCAGATTCTTATGAACACCTCCTTTTGGATGTGATTGATGGAGACAACCATCTTTTCATGAGGAGTGATGAACTGGCAGCCGCATGGAATATACTTACTCCAATTCTTCGTGAAATTGATGAAAATAAAGTAGCACCTGAGCTCTATGAGTTTGGGGGTAGAGGGCCTATTGGTGCCTACTATCTTGGTGCAAGCATGGAGTTCGCTGGGCTGATGATTAGTATTAGCATATTTGCTGTAGTATTGGCGAATGTGTTTCGGAGGAAAACCTATTGCCAACATGAAATTACTGTCATGCAAGAGTTCTTTCAATGTGAGATCAATAGACCATTTGTCTCACCCAAAGATGTAAATACACTCCTTTTTTTGTACAATGTAAATGACATAATTTGATCAAAAGATTATGAATAAACATAGCATACATCCTGTACTTTCGTTCCAACATCTGAAACTAAAATATAGTATTTCTTTACTATCAATAATCAAATATGGAGTACAATTTATGCCAGTTAGACATCCATACATGTTACATTCTTGTGATTGAATAAATTCGAAATTGTCTGTGGAATTCTTATGCTTCTTAATTAAGAGCATGCATAAGACTGCAAAACCTCAGTTTAGTTCCAAGTTAAGAAACCTTGATATATGCCAAAAAAAAAAAAAAACACTGGAAATATGATCTCATGCCAAACATCCTCTTGAGTACATCCACCATGTATTGAAGCCATTATAGATAGCGAGCGTGAACTTGGACAGATGGCAGTAAGGTACCTGAGTAGGAGAGGGAGAAAAATTTTGATTTTGGAATAAGGTGGAATGTAAAACCTGGCTATAAAGAAAAGATTATAGGGTATGGATTTACAAAGAGGCATCTTACTTGCATATCTGGAGTATAGTGACATATCTGCAAATTATCACAATCAGTGCATCTTAAAAAATTTAGAGACCTTATAAGGAGCATTTTGTTTTCAGTAATTTTTATCTGTTAATTTAGTTGCTTTGGAGCATCGTTATATTCAATTTTGATAAACTGCTACTAAGCTCGCCTTATCCAGATTATGTAAATCTGGATCTTAATCAATATGCTGACAGCAGTGACGAGTATAATATGCCTGCTCAGCCTCCATGGAGCATTTGCCCATCCATCTTAGAAACCCTGCAAATTTGAAGTATTTTGTATGTTCCAAAACAAACAAATCAAGCAACCTACTGCTTAAAGTGCACATGAAATGTTTAACAAAGTCTAGTTTTATGACAGGATTCTTTCTCTAATTTATGGTTATTTTCCTTGTGTGGATATCAATGTTTTTCAGGAACCTCCATTAGTCAATAGAATTTACAATTGAACTAAATTTGCCTGCTTTTATTAACACTAGTTACTGTTTAGCTCTTCCACCCCGGTTCACCACAGCACTGTGCATACAAAGGTTTTGTGAAGTGAAATCACATGGTGCTCAGAGATTTTTAGAGCCACAGCAGTATTTACTGATAATCTCTTTTCACAAAACTGGCTAGATGGTTGGCTGCTTTAATCCTGAATTAACCAAAAGTTTGTTTGTTAGGTATATCTGCTTTGAATGTTTTTTAATCGATGAGGTGGCTGGACAGTACTAAAAGCTTACATATGATGTCAGGCTTCCTAAGATCTTAAACTTAGTTGATGTATTTTTATAAACTATGGTGCCGAGATTTTTCTGAAGAAAAAACTAAAAGAAGCTTGCTTACTCTTGAGAGTGACGGGGAACCAACTCCTTGACAGGCAAAGAAAAATAAACATTTCCTAGTGGGAGATATAATCACCTTTTCAGAAACAAGACAATCCAAGTGATACTAATTCCTCTAAACTTGATTTTGAAGATAAATGCATATAAATATATCCAGATGGCTCCACTTACTTCCTCAGTGTTTCTAATTGATCCTCCCTGCATTTTGTCTCCATTCTACAGCTTCTGGATGAATGCAATGTCTCTCATGCCACTTGCAGGTTAGAATATAATTTGTGAACTTACATCAGATTAGATGTTATAAAAAACAAGAGCTATTAAATTATTCACCGCCTTTATCTATCACTTTCTTTATATATCAATCGCTATATTAATAATCAAAAAAGAGGGGCTAGATTGTTGGTATATAAATTGTCATTTAGTACTAGTAATTTACTTTAAATAGGATTTCTGAACATTAAACCATTCCGATACTCTATACAGATATTCACATCAAGTTTTGTTTATTGCACATATCGTTTTGACCCAAATCTTGATTCCAGAATTTCTGCATAATATTTTAATTCATGGTTCTCAATCTCAATGAAACGGTTCTGAGAGCAACTACTACAAGCATATTTAGGACTGCCTCTTTCTTTCTAAAATCACAGACCTCTTCTAATGAATTAAATTTAGATCCGACAAAGTATAAAATGTGACTAAGGAAGCAATCATGGCAAGTGAGATGAATCTCGGCTGTGAGGCTGGTATAATGCCAGAGTCTTTACCAGGGGTGAAGTTGTGAAGGGCCTTATATCTGGGTTGTCAGTCCTGCTTTTGATAGAACTTTCAGTGGGTGAATTGGGATCCAGGTTGATGATAATGAGGTTATTATCTCATATTTTTTGTAATAATTAATATTGCTTATAGAATAAAACAGAAGATTTGACAATTGATAGTAATTTGAAGTTAAAATTGATGCCACAAGCAATCTAATAGCCAAAGACCATCCATTGAGATATGATCAACAGAATTTGCTTATGCTTGGTAATAGCTACTTTAGGTAAAGAAAAATAAAATGGAAAAAAAGACCTAGAGAACAAAATTGCTACAAGCTTCACTCTGATGCCAAGATGATAGGAACCCAATTCCTATCAATGGTATTTTCAGTAAAAAAATAGAGAGAAACAGAAGAAAAGTAGGTGAAAGATTGCTTGACCACTTTGAGGGGATCATGACCTCTAGCAAAGTTTATTAATCCATTGGGCTTACATTTTTAGACCCTAAAACAAAAGAAATAATTCTAAGTAGAAAAATAATTAGAAAATAAAGTAAAAAAGGAGAAAAAGTAGGGATGTAGAAATTAGAGTGTTTCCTAATTAGAATATCATTGCCCTCCAACAGAGGTATAAGTACTAGCCAAGTAAAATAATTTTGAGAAGTAAGAAAATCATTGCAGGACAAGTTGTTTTATTATGTAAATATGTCTGGATTTTGAAATGGAAATTAAGTTTGGTATTCATGATATTATGCTGCTTTAGTTAAGTATTTGCTGGTTTTGAAAGTCTCTATTTTGCTATAGCAT
The DNA here is from genome assembly GCF_000442705.2 of Elaeis guineensis. Taxonomy (NCBI): domain Eukaryota; kingdom Viridiplantae; phylum Streptophyta; class Magnoliopsida; order Arecales; family Arecaceae; genus Elaeis; species Elaeis guineensis. The sequence goes on from NC_025997.2 coordinate 14,478,849, forward strand.
ACCCACATTTAGTCAAAAATATTGATGGAAAACACTATGGAATATGGACGTTCTGTAGCTCGATGTTGTGTCCTTGGGACTTCATATAGTGTATTCCTTTCACAACGATAACAAAGTCCCATTAAGGGTTGATTGGAGAATTATTTGGTCCACTCCTGCAATTGTGGGTTAGTATGCTAACAATTCATCCTTCACCTTTTTTTATTTCTTTGGTAGTTTTTATGCTTTTTGCCTGATAGAAAGAGCATGCTTATAATTGAAGTTCTGATAACAAAAAGATAAGCTTAAATAAAAAAAGGTGGAGAGGTCATGAAATGTCCATGGCCATGACCATATTCAAGAAAAGCACTAATATCTCAAGCACTTCTCTACTATTCGTATGGTCATGACAATACATGATCTCCCCTGGACACAGGAGAGGTGAAGAGGAGATTGGAGGTTTTACATGACAGTTGGCAGACTATCAACGTAAAATGAAAGCATACCATAACTAGGGAGGAATAAGCACATTGCATGAACATTATAACAAGAGAGAGATCATTCCTTGTTATTTCAAGGTTGAATCCTTAGAACTCTCTCCCAATTTTGATGATCTGGCTTCACTCCCCGGACTATATGTCCCTCTTCCACTGAGACGAGGACTTCGCTCTTGTCGCAGTTCAGCTATCCGGGGGCTATATGCTTTCTCTGAAAACTGGGGACTGTGAAGGCCTCTTAAATCAGTGGCTGGTGTTCCATTAGAACTAGTGACTTTAGGACTGTAAATGTGCTTAATTTCGCCACGGCTTCTGGTGACCATCTCATCTAGAATTTCTGCACTCTCCGCGGATGAATGCCTAATACCTGTATCAACCTCCTGCAAAATAATGAAGATATAATCAGTAGTTACAAGTTAGATATTGTTCTTGACAACATAATATGAGCAAGGGAAGTTACCGCCGCCACATTAAATGCTAAAGCAGGTGACTCTTCATACTCTGCTGCATCTAAATCTGTAAGGTGTAGGCCTTTGAAAAATTTGGGCAGAACATATTGCCTCACAGGAATTAGAAGCATGATGAGTAGGGGAAAGAGGACACCAGCTATGGGAATCCATGTTATTCCAAAACACAAAAGCAAGTAAGTGGTCTGGAAAAAAGTATAAATTGTGATGGTCTTAAAAGGCACAGTCTCTACAAAGGTGGCATGGTATTCTTCAAGAACCCTGTTTATAATAAAGTTTATCAGTATATGCCACTCAAAGTGCAGATTATTCAAGAGAGAAAAGAGTATCTAATGGGATATATGTGGGCAGACTAACTGCAGACTTACTTGTATCTCCTGCTAGGAGCAGTGAAGAGCAGCAGAATTCTTTCCCAGAACTGGTTACCGGGTAAGCTCTCAATGGCCATGAAGGCAAAGTAACCCCAGAGAACTGATGTTGGAATCTTTTTAAGAAATGGCATGGCTGCAACACAGCCTCCAACCATCATAGCTTGCAGCAAGTTGCTCAAACGCTGTTCTTTAACCTCAACAGGTATAAGATCATCAATTTCCTTTTCAACATCGAATGTGGATTCGTCAACTGGAGCACCAATATGTCCCATACTTGAAACCATCTGGACAGTTGAGTCTTTTAGTTCCTTTAATCCCTGCATGAACAATTTATACATGTAAGGGTAGGAAGAGAGAGCTTCATAATTAATGGTTGCAAATTGAGGCAAGCCGATACCTGAGAAGATTGTGCTTGGTAGATTAATGGGGTTTGCATTTGCTGATAAGCTTCTTGCATATTTCCATATAGTTGTCCCAGGCTTGAGTTCTGGTGGATACTTTTCCGTGCAGTGGCTACTAATCTATTACGAAGAAGCTGCAGAAAAATGCAGGAGAAACTTAACAAACCCACTGCATGAAAGGATGCTCTACCAAGTTAAACATTGGAGGACAAATCACTAACCTGATGCTTGAGAGTGGCCAAACTCTTAGTATGCATTGGAGATTGTGGGATGACACCATTTGATGGGGGGATTCCAATTAGGCCACATGTTAAGGTCTGCATGAAACAGTCAAGAAATGAAACCCAGACTTGGAGATCAGCGGCCATTTTAACAAATTGACATGATGGCAAGCAAGTAGTGCATACCAGAAAGCCCAGAAGAAGTAAATCATAATGATAAGATGGTGGTTTCCTCAGATTGAATTCCTTCTGCTGTGATAGTTGAGATGCTACACTGTGGTCAAAATAGTAGAGGACTGCTATCATCGTAGCTGGAATAAAAGCTCCAAGTATGTAGAGAACGGGCACATTCAGCATATCCTGTTGTTTGAACAGTAATTACGAGTCATGCTGTTAAAACTTTAGCCAGAAGATCTAACAAATTCAAAAAAACCTGCATTATAATTGGAGTTCTAAGTTTTTACAACTTCATGATTTACTAAGAAAGTGAGGTTTCCAGAACAAATGTAAGAACTCAGATATGCTTATAATTGGAATTTGTTGAGACCGCTACTTGATGAAAGAGCTTTACATGCCTTGATGACTGTCCAGTTCTCATAAGCACCAGGTGACCATGGATTTGGGCTGAAAAGGCGTCTAGGTATCCCTCTTGGAACATCACCAGATGGTATATAAGAAACCCCAGTCCAGACAAGAACCATCAGTGGCACGCCATAGTCCGCAATGAAACCTCGTAGCCAACCTGCAAATGTTTATTCTTCTTAGTTTTTTCATGTTGAAACTTGCAAAGCCTCAAGAAATCAGGGGCACTCCCAAGCAAGATCGCCATACTGTACCAACCAGATGGTACAGGAAGTACCATCTCATATCAGTACCGGACCAGTATATGGTACAGGAGCGTATCAATACTTTGTACACCGACTCGGCCCTGTACCTGGCATTCCGACACAGTAACAGGGGGTACCGTTATGGGGCTGGTGCCCGGTATTGAGACGACATACCTTGCTCCCAAGGGAAAGAATCTAATGGTGGCTGAAAAACTTTGCAACTTCCAAAATGCAAAATAACAACGAAGCTCTGCAAACTTCTTTACATACATGGATGAACTAAAGCATCTATTTGACTATTTAGAATACAACACAGTAAATGAAGCATTTGGCTTGAAATGTCATACATACCAGTTCCATATCGCCATGACCGTGCCTTCCTACTTCTGAGTGCAGTCAGTAGAAGGCCAAAGGACAGAACTAGAGCAAACATTCCATTGGCAAATCTCCAGGATGGAATGAATTCTAACGCATTTGGGTTATCTCTTTTGGGGATGCGAAACTCATCAATAAGCCCTAAAGAATCCAAAAGACAATATAGTAACAATAAGGTTAACCAGTTCAGAAAATATCCACCACGACTTATCAACACCAAATTTACATCTAAAAGAGGTCATGCATGAGAACACTTTAGGAAGCTCAAATATTCAGCATGCTTTTTGGAATTTTGGACTTGTAGTGTGGAAGTACAACAGTGCAACAACTTTTTTTTTCTTTATTTTTTTTCAATATAAACACTTATCTATTATTGCTTACAAGAGCTATTTCTTATTCTTGTCACTCATGATATAGGAATTTTATCTTGTCTCAGAAATACTTGTGAGGATTAAATCATGCTTTCATGCACTTGGTCCACTAGTTATCTTCAAACACAATAATTTTGAAAAAAAGGAAAAGAAGATACTGATGCCTTACTTTAATAGCTTGTTGCATGAAGAGCATAGCAATCAGAAGACCAAACAGCTCACCAGCTAGCCGAGTAAATCTATTGATAAGGGAGCAAGCACCTAGAATAGCCAGCAAGAACAGCAAGAAGGCTGTCCATACACATACCCTGCCAACCCAACAATATCAAGAAGGAAAGCCAATTTTAACTTGCAAGCAAAAGTCAACCATATGCTTCTATCTAAAACAATTCTCACAAGCTTACCATCCAGTCCATGCTAGAAAAAGCTTTGGACCCAAATCTTTTCTATCTTTTGCGAAGTCAAACATAAATGTGTACATAAGCACAGTTGGTTCTGCTACTCCAAGAATCAGCAAAGGCTGACCACCTATAATGGAATGTATAATCCCGCAAAGTGCAGTCGATGCCAATGTTTGAACTGCTGTTAAAATCCCATCTACCAAAATCCACGCATAGTTTCAAGGATTAGAAACTTCCACATTGAATAATTTTTTTCAACATCTAATAGATACAATTCAAGCAGTTGCTTATCATCCAAGTCTACAATATATCCATCTTCAAACTAACTCAAATATATTAATGAGTTAACTGGTTGTATCATAAAGAAAACTGACAACTTTTCATACCAGTATTCCTCTCCAATTGTTCTCCAAATGATATGACTGGGATTGCAGATGCAAAGAATATATATGTGGTTGGAGCCAAAATCCTGAGCAGTGGGATTAAATGACATGTTATGGTACATCAATGGTTCAAGCACAGAATAAATTAAGAAATTGAGGAAGTGGATGAATCTAAAATCATCTACAATACATTATTGAAGAAATTAGACAGTGCATGGTTTCAGGGAAGTCAGATATAGCTATAACAAAACTACAGCTAGGCCTATTCAGATCACCAATCAAAACCTGATGCCTGCACGGAAGCCACCAGTCCAATCTTGCTTGTAGCACATCAATCTTCCTTGGAGGTCATTCTTGATTCCACGAAAAGGTACATAAGTTTCCTCCATTGCTCTATTGGTGTTGCAAGAAGGATGAGAGAAAAGAAAGAAAAGAACTTTTCCAGATGGCACCACAATTCCTAGGCTCTAATAGTTAGATAAATATGAAACAGTGCAGTTAGAAGAATAGAAATTAGATTACATAAGTTGGGCATCACAACAACCATCCACATTCATGGGGAAAAAGGTACAACTCTTCCAAGAATGCTAACAAACACATGAGAACCAGAAAAAAGGACCAGTGGGGGCTCAAAATCCAGATGGAAAGATAGCTTTTTGCTCCAGGAGAATCACTCACAGCCGAAAGGAAGTAACTTTACATGATTTCTCCCCACAAAAACACTCTTTGATCACTTGGGCACCACCAACTCCAATACCAACCGAACTATACTATGGCTGATTGGAAGGAGGCACCAGCATGGCATCAACCAATACAAGAGAGGCTAACTCCTCAGACTTCATCAGATTTCTACAACCAACGGAGGCAGAGGAATTATGAGAAGGCTTGAGAGGGAGGGAGGCTTCAGTAGTATATAAGACTGAAAAAAAGGGTTGAGAAGCGAAATGGGTAATTCATGGGGGGCATCGTGGTCAACGTGGGAGGTTTTTCCTCTCTTTTTTTTTTTTTTTGGAGGGGGTGGGGGGTTGACAAAAAGTAGGAGCACACCAACTTCATTCAGGAAATGATGGTACACAGAAAGCCAGCCATCCAACACAATATTAAGATAGAGGATTGGTGGCAAGATTTAAAGAAGCAAGAAGAAGAGAGGAGGCAGGAAGAGATTTTACAGAGATGATAGGCTTCCAAGAAGGGAAGAGAGAGATGGACAGCATCCATGTAAGCATGGAAGTGAGACCTCGACTAAAAAGAGTTATTATTTCTTTCCTTCCACAGTGAACAGGAAATGGAGATGATTAGAAGAAACCATGCTGGTTTAAACTAAGCTATTGATTTGCTTTCAACGATCATGTGCTTAGTTTTCTGATGCAGGGTGGCAAAAATGTTTTACTTTTTTCTGTTGTTTAGGGGTTTCAGTGGCTGCCAGACCATGTCAAGCTGGCTTGATGAAGTAGCACAGAGCACCAGAGCTAGTGGCTGCTGATTTGCACTTACTTTAAGGAAATAAATAATATATTAAAATATCTTCTCGCAGGCCCCACTGGATCCATCATTATCTTTTTACAGCCAAGGATTGCACCTTCCATCGGAAAAATATAGAGTTCTCTTGTTTTGGGTTATTCATGGAACCCAATCGCTTTATCTAATATAAAAATTACTTTTACACCAAAAAAAAAAAACACCCGTTCCTTTTCTATGATGAATGCACCTTGGCACTTTCTCTTGTGCTAAAGAGCTTCATAAATTTTACCAAAAAAAAAAAAAAGAGCTTCATAAATTCCCGCACCTCGTATTTGCAGTTACATATCCATGCTTCAGAAATAGACTGGCAAGAGCGGCATATCTAAATATATAAAAGAAAAAAAGATCAAATATATCAATATATTTTACATTTCTTTGATTATGAGGCACCCTAAGGGCCGCTTAAATCAGACATTATGTATGGAACGTATTATGATTTTTTTTTTAAATGGAAAGGAACGTAATGTGAAATGTGGACTCGCTTTCTCTGAAAGAAATATGAACACAATTTTCAAGAACATGGACAGATTATAAAATGATCAAACTTTTTTTCTTACCTAACC
>NC_025997.2:14490225-14643828 GCF_000442705.2 Elaeis guineensis
GTTATTGTTGTATTGGTGCCCACATGTACACAAAGATCCAGAGTATATATTCAACATTATATATTAAAGTTTATTCCATTCTTTCTCAAAAAAAAAAAAAAAAAGGTTAAGATCCCAATACAGAACCATTAGTTTTTCAAACTTTTTTCAGAGGAAGAAAAGGTTTATGATGGTCCTTAAGCATCAAACGTGCAACATAAAGAGCTAGCGTAAAATCTGCATGTTGTGACATAGCCAACTAGGCCGAAAGTAAAAGGAACAAGGAAAGGAGACACCGCAAACAACCGCCCTCTCTGACTGCATTATTATAATTTGTTCGTTCTTTTCTTTTGTCCGATTTGGCCCTTTCCGTTGGGTAATCAATGAAGAGGCTTTGAGAGCCCAAATACATGAAGGATAAGGGGTTAGTTGGGTTGAAGATGACCAGAAACCACAATATTTTTATCACATATTTTGACATGAATGAAAAGAAAATTGATGTGAAATTAATTCCTTCTAATTCGGTTCTTATCTTTCTCGGGGCTCTCTTCTTAAAATACAATCCAGTTCTAAGCATAGAAGAGCAGTAATTTTACATAATGCCATTCTTTAATAGGATCAGATTATTATTATTATTATTATTATTATTATTATTTATTATTATTATTATTATTATTATTATTATTATTATTATTATTATTATTATTATTATTATTATTATTATTATTATTATTGTCGTCTTTGTCGTCGTCGTTGTCATCGTCGTCGTCACGCCCCAAATCCCTGATATAATATGGTCAAACTATCGAGAGGGTGCTGCCCTCGATAACACAAATATAATAATAGGTTCGATTCCATCATTCATCAAATAAATAAAGCAAAATTGATCCAGAGTATCTAAATTCAAACATATATCAAACATGCATTTCAAAATCTATAATAGTTAACTACAAGTCCATAATCATTTAATAATTTTGAAACTTGCTAGTATAAGTTTGGATCATCCATCATTCCTAACCTTATTCATCTAGATAGAAAAAAAAAAAGAAGAAATGAGCTATATATCAACTCAGTAAGTAAACTTTACACTATCTTATCGGATCAAGCATAAATTTATACATATATCAATAAATTATTTAGAGAAGATGATTATCATTGAAACATAAAATTTTTATAATAACAATATATCATAAATAATCATACTTTTGCATATACATAAATTATGTAATTTATATGAACATAATTTTCAATGCATAGCATAAATAATTTCATAAATTATGTTAACTTTATAGATAAGGTCATAAATCATCTATCATTTTGTTATATTATAGTTTTAATAATTCTCTCAGACTAAATGATAAGGTCACTATTATACCATGACAAGATCGTCATTGATAAAAATCAACTACTATTATCCGTTGATAAGATCGTGTACCAACTACTACTACCTATTAGTAGGATCGTATGCTAACTACCATTGTCTGCTGCTAGGATCATATGCCAACTAATATTCCATCTTATTCCTTCAAACTTTTCTAGCCAAATTTATTGAATCTATTTAATATATTAAAAATATAATTAATTTTTATTCAATAAATTCAATCATAAGAAAAGGAGACTATAGATTGGATGGTCGGTCCAACAGATTGTTCTAACATCGGGATAATTCAGGATCTCCTAGCCGAGAATCAGATCTAAGTGACTCGATCAAAAACTCATGAAGTATAGATTAGATCAAGACTAAGATCGATAATAATAGGATTCATCAATAGTGGATTTCAAAGATACTAGGTATGGCTAGGGTGGGATTGACTTATTGTATGGATATCAAAGTGATTTCGGATCTCTTTGAAATGATCATCTCAGGTTCATACTCGGATCCATGGATCAGATAAAGAGAAAAAGAGAGAGTAGAGAGAAATCTTAGAGAGAGAAAGCATTTCTCTCTTTTTTTTCCTTCTTTTCTTTTCTTTTCTTTCCTTCTTCTTTTCTTTTCTTTTCTTCCTCTTTTTTGTGGCCAAGGATGGCGGTTCGTGCTCTGATGGGGTGCGTTAGCACAGCCAGATGGCAGCTGGCAGTGAGGGCTTAACAATAGAAAAATCAAGAAAAAGATTCAGAAAATAAGAGATCTGTCCCATTTCCATGATTTCTCCGGTCATTAACCGATTATCGATGGGCATAACCTCTGGGGGAAGTAGTAGATAGATGGGGTGTCACGACCCAAGGGTGTGGCACTGTGGACGACGGCGGTGGTGGCTGGAAAAAGGAAAAAAAGACTCGATCAAAATAAGAAAACAATAAGGTTGGCCTTTGGGTGAGTTTTCCAGTGAAATCGATGGTCAATGACCATGCACAAGGGCATAGAAAGAAAAAAAAGAGAAATAGGAGGAAGGATCGGGGCTTATCTCAGCTTTGACGGCATCTTGGCTTCAATTTTCAATAGACACGATGCTAGAAAAATCGACAAAACGAGAAAGAAAGAGAGAGGAAGATGGTTGTGCTCATCATAGATTGCCTTGAAGGGGAGGAGGAATTTATAGAGTGAAGGGGAGGTCGAAGCCTCTCCGAAATCGACTTCTTCTACATTAAGATCGCATGAAAGAAAACTCTCAATGAAAATCTTTTTCATCATATATTATTTTTTTCTTTTTTTGATGCTTTAAAATTCATGCTAAATTCTTTTTTTTGCTGCTTTAAGATTTGCACGGCTTGTCTATTGGATCAAGTTATTATATTCTATCCCTTTAAAAGAGTTTCATCATCAAAACTTAACATATCTTTATTCTTAAATGATTAAAGATACTTAGTCTTCAAATCATTTTTACCATACTTTCACTATGCAACCCTGATCTAAATCCATGCTTAATTAGAACTCAATACTCTAGGCCATTTTTATTAACACTATAAATCATAAATCTCAGCCTAATTTTCTATCTACGATCAAACTTGTCTTTGATACCACAAAATATCATGTCCCAAATCCAAGAGATAATATGGCCATGCTATCAAGGGATGCTACCCTCGATAACATGAAACTTAACAATAAAAATCAACTAAAATCTATGATAAATAAAATATAATAAGAGATTCAATTTCATCAGTCATTAAGTAAATAAATCAAAATTGGTGTAGAGCATCTAAATCCAAAATCATATATCAAATCCATATCTTAGAATACATAAATAGTTAATTACAAGTTCATAATCATTTAATAATTTTTCAGCTTGCTAATGTTGTCATGCCCCAAATCCAGGATATAACACGACCATGATATCAAGGGGTGCAACCCTCGATAACACGAAGCCTATCTATCATGATCAACTGAAATTCATCATAAATAAAATATAATAAAAGATTCAATTTCATCATTCATCAAATAATTAAATCAAAATTAGTTCAGAGCATCTAAATTCGTAATCAAATACAAAACCCTTATCTTATAATCCATAAATAATTACTACAAATCCATAATCTCCAACAAACTAGACTTCAGTCATAAAATCTTCAGGTTCGCTAGCGTAGACTCTTAAGTCTGAATCATCCTTTATTTCTAACATAATTCTTTTGGATAGAAAAAGAAAAAGATATGAGCTACACTAACTCAGTAAGTAGAACCTACGCTTCCTTACTAGATCAAATATAATTTTTTTATAATAATATAATATTTAAAAAATAATAAATATTATAAAAATTAAATATTTCATAGAGCATATAATAAAATAAATTATAAATCAATCATACATACATAAATCATAAATATTTCATAAACATAATTCATAAATCATTCTTATCAAATATTTATGTCATATTTAAAATATTGCTCACAGACATTATGCTAAGTTCACTATTATATCCGTGATAAAATCATATTTCTTAATCAAAAAAGTTTCTGTTTCATACACCAACTTTATACCCGTTGGTGAGGCATGTTTTGTATGGATGCTAGCTCCACATATCGATCTTTCCATAGAGAGTCTTTCATAGCTAACTGAGAGCCTTTGAAATTTTTATTTTTTTTCTTAAAACATACATATATATATGGATAAAAAAATTATAAATTTTATGTTTCATAAATATGCTATTTTCACAAAATATATTCATGAAATCAATGATCATAATAAAACATACTTTTTCATATCATATATGCTGATCCTTAATTTATGAAAAATATAATTTCATCAATAAAAAGACATACACATGAAAAATATAAAAATATAAAAATAAATAAGAAACATAAGATCTACTTACTTCATTCATCGTAAATCTTTAGATTTTATTAGAAGAATCAACTAATCCTATTAAAATATTAAAAATATAATTAATTTTTATTTGATAAATTAATAGAATTAAATTATAAGAGAAGAGAACTGTTGATCGGATGGTCAGTCCAATAGGTTGTCCGAGCATTGGGATAATTCAAGGTCTTCTAACCGAGAGTCAGATCTAAATGACTTGATAAAAAATCATGGAGCATGAATTGGATCAAAACCAAAATCAATCAATAGAGTTCATCAATAGTGGATTTCAAAGATCTTAGATATATCTGGCATAGGTTTGATATATGACATGAATATCAAAACAGTTTCAGATCATCTTATCAGAGTCAATATGGGTCCATAGAAGAAAAAACATGACTCGATAGGGGTCCATAGGTATTCTTAGAGAGAGAAAATAGGTGAAGAGAGATAAAGTAAGAGAGAATGTGAAGAGAGAATCTTCATATTTCTCAAGAGAGGAATTCATGATTACCATCATTGAGGGCCATGTCATGATGACTCCATAGGGGTTAACAATGATCAGATCTATAAATATATGGTAAGGATCAGATTAGGATCGACAAACTGCATGGATATCAAAGCGAGTTCGAGTCTTTTTTTTTTTTTGAAAGATCGTCTTAGATTCATACTGGGTTCTAGGATTAGATAGAGAGAGAAGGAGAGAGGAGAGAGAGAAACTATGGAGGAGAGAGATAAGAGAGAGAAAAAATATTTTTTTTCTTTTTTCTTTTTTTTTCTTTCCTTTTCTTTTCTTTCCTTTCCATTTTCTTCTCTTCTTCTTATTTTCTTCTTCTTTTTCTTGGCCGAGCAGAGGAGGGACACGAGAGGTGGTTCTTGGTCGAAAAACTGGTGGCGATCCGGGCAGTAGGCAGCTGATAGCGATGGGATAGGGGATGGCCGGTAGCAAGGATTACCAGTGGGAAGAAAATGGGATAGCTCTAAAAATGGGGGATCCAAGGGCTTTTCTTTCTTGATTTTGGCTGTTGATCATTCATCGATGGTCTCAATCTCATCGTGGAGGATCATAGGGAGGCTACGGGTTATGGTCCAGGGGTGCAGCACTGCGGGCGATGCGCCAGTGGCTGGAAAGATGGGAAAACCTCAGTTAAAATAGGAAAAATTAGAGCTTTGCTTTTGGTGGCATTTTTGATGAGTCCAACGGCCAACGATCATGCACAATGGCATGGGAAGGAGGGGAAGGAAGAGAGAAAAGAGGAGCGGGGCTTACTTTAGGCTCCGATGGTGTCTTCGGCTCCAATTTTTGATGAGCATGGGTTTAAAAATTTGACATGAATCGAGAGAAACGGAGGAAAAAAGCTTGATGATTTCCAGGGAAGATTCATAGGAGGAGGAGAGAGAGTTTTATAGGGTAGAGAGGAGGCTGAATACTGTCCAAATTTGGTTTCTTCTCTGATGTGTTCGCATGGAACAAGACTTTCAGCGGGAGTCTTCAATATTTTTTTTTATCTCTTTTTTTTTTTTTTTCTTTGTTTCTTTTTTTTTTTTTTCATGCCCTAAGATTTGTGCAAAAGGATTTTAGAGCTAGGTATCACATTCTTCCCTCCTTTAAAAAAATTTCGTCTTTGAAACTTGACATACCTGAGGTTTCGAACATTGAAAATATATAATCTTTATGCTGTCAACTTCCAAATTATCTATATCTCAAAGTGCTTGTTTAAGAGTCCTCAACAAAAATATTTATATGGTATTTCGAACTAAATATTTTCTATCCGCAAAATAAAGAATTTCTTTAATCTCTTAGTCTTGGATTGAAATTTCATAATTTTTTACCTATGAAATTATTTGTTCTTGACTAATTTCATATGAGAATCATAATCAACCCAGCTATCCTTAATAAATATGGAAAAGCCTGGAGCATTAGATGCTCACCATAATCTACAACCTTCTTTATCCTTTTAACTTTATATATGATGAACAATTAAATTTTATTGTAGAAAATCCTTGAACACATTCAACAAATGGAGTAATAATGTCAAAGCTAAAGAAAGGATATTTATATCTAAAATATTCTACATCCGAGCTCAATCAAAGAATATTAATATACTAATCTTAAACTTAAGATGCTCAAAATTTTCAGACCATTACTATAACAAAATAATAAATCATCGAAGTTGTATTACAATATTTAATGAGCCTAAGGATCAACAACTTTATCCTTTCATTTGTTAATGACGGTCTCTTTTACGAAAGATAAATCTCCATTCATATCACTTATTGCATTAGTATTTTTAATTAGTTTTAATATAATTCAACTACTATACTTCTGCTCCCTACTCTGATATGAACCCATCAACTCCTTCAAGGCTACCAAATGAATTCTAACAAAAGATCCAACTTTCAATTTTTTTTTATAGATAGAACCAAAGCAAAGCTTTAAGTTTCTTTGTCTTTACTATTCTTTTAGCATATTACATCAAAATTAAATCTTGATCCACTTTCTATATTTGAAACTATTGCATAAGCTTTCACCACTCATTGAGAATTCAATATATCTAGAATTAATTTGGAGTAAGTTAACTCTAGATTTTCTGACAATTGGGACAATTCCAAACTATCCTTTCCTTATAAAATGACTAACCCAAACCTCCAACAAATTAGAAGGTCTCAAGTCAATACTATTGTAAGTAGAATCAATTTGGTTATCTCTTATGGATAGCTTCTTTCATCATGACTCTTGCATTAATAAATAAATCGATATGAAATATTATCACTTATTTATTAAAACTCATATAAGTCTTTCAAAAATTTGATAATAGCAAGATACCTTAGATCAACTCCAAAATCTAAACTTTGTCTTGAAATAATCAATGTACACCACTATCTACAACAGACTTAAGAAAGATTAAGTAATCCAATATAAAAGATGGTAATACAAATTATAAAGATTCTACTAATATGTGCATGTTATCCAATACAACAATAAACCAAATATATATATATATATATATTATATATATATATATATATATATATCTATAAATTTTATACATGATCCTCTTATAGGTTCAATGCTCGAAAAATATTTGTTTCTTGTATGATGTAATTCTTTCTTAAGCCATATCCTAAACAAATTTATTCTAATAAATAAAATTTTAATGATCAAATAATTATCATCAAAATTTGAAAAGCCATCATGATCTTCATCTATATCAAGTTTAGAACTTCGAAATCATCTAAATAATAATTGAACAAGTATACTCAATACAACAGATCAATATATCCTATTTTATTCTAAAGTCAACATCTCTCGTACTTAGGTCAAGTCTTATTTATTGAAATCCAAGACATAATTCATCCAATTCTTTAATACACATCGTATACCATTTCATGTAAAAATTTCATTATAATACCTGTGGATCTGAAATCCAGACTTTGAATTCTTTCTGCTACTTCTATCATGTTTCTTGTGATCATAACCTTTATACTTAGATCTTACTTAAGTCATAGTCTTTATTGATCATAATCTAAGCTCTGATATTATTTAGCCCCAGTCACTTATACTACGGTCTCAAGTAATCATAACTTAAGCTCTGATATCATTTCTATCACGTTTCAAATTCAAGGCATAATACGGTCATACTATTAAGGGGTGCAGCCCTCGATAATATGAAGCCTATCTATCATGATCAACTGAAATTATCATAAATAAAATATAATAAAAGATTCAATTCCATATCATCAAATAATTAAATCAAAATTAGTTCAAAACATTTAAATCTATAATCAAATGCAAAACCCTTATCTCATAATCCGTAAATAATTACTACAAGTCCATAATCTCCAACAAACTAGACTTCAGCTATAAAATCTTCAATTCGCTAGCGTAGATCCTCAAGTCTAAATCATCCTTCATTTTTAACCTAATTCATCTGTATAGAAAAAAAAAAAAATATAAGCTACACTAGCTCAGTAAGTAGAACCTACGCTTTCTTATCGGATCAAGCATAAATTTTTTCATAATAATATAATATTTAAAAAATAACAGATATTATAAAAATTAAGTATTTCATAAAGCATATAATAAAATAAGTCATAAATCAATCATGCATGCATAAATCATGAACATTTCATAAACATGATTCGTAATTCATTCTTATTAGATATTCATATCATATTTCAAAATATTGCCCGCTGACATTCGTGTTAAGATCACTATTATACCCATAATAGACCATATTTCTTAAGTGATAAAATTTTTATTTCGTGCACCAACTATATACCTGTTGGTAGGGCTATGTTTCATATGGATGCTAGTTCTGGATGTCAATCTTCCCATAAAGATTTCTTCATAGCTATCTAAGAGCCTTTGAAATTTTTATTTCTTTTTCTTAAAACATACATATACATGAGTGAAAAAATCATAAAATTTATGTTTCATAAACACACTATTTTCATAAAATATATTCATAAAATTAATAGTCATAATAAAATATATTTTTTATATCACATATGCTGATCCTTATTTTATGAAAAATATAATTTCATCAATAAAAGGCATACGTATGAAAAATATAAAAATTTAAAAATAAATAAGGAGCGTAAGATCTACTTACCTCGTTCGTCTTAGATCTTTAGACTTTATTAGAAGAATCGACTAATCCTATTAAAATATTAAAAATATAATTAATTTTTATTTGATAAATTTAATAGAATTAAATCATAAGAGAAAGAACTGTTGATCAGATGGTTGGTCCAATAGGCTGTCTGAGCATTGAGATAATTCAGGATTCTTTAATCGAGGGTCAGATCTAAACAACATAATAAAGAAATCATGAAGTATGAATTGGATCAAGATCAAAATCAATCAACAGAGTTTATCAATAATGGGTTTCAAAGATACTAGACATGTTTGGCATAGATTTGACATATGGCACAAATATCAAAGCAGTTTCAGATCATCTTGTGAAAGTGAATATGGATCCATAGAAGAGGAAGACATGACTTAACAGGAGTCCATAGATATTTTTAGAGAGAGAAAATGGGGAAGAGAGAGAAAATAGAAAGAAAAAATGAAGAAAGATTCTTTGTATTTCTCAAAAGAGGATTTTATGATTAACATCATCGAGGACCATGTTATGATAACTCCATAGGGGTTAACGGTGATCAGATCTATAAATATATGGTAAGAATCAGACTGGAATCGACAAACTGCATCGATATCAAAGTGAGTCTGAGTCTTTTTTTTCTTTTGAAATGATCATCTTAGATTCGTATTGGGTTTCAAAGATTAGATAGAGAGAGAAGGAGAGAGGAGAGAGAGAAACCATGGAGGAGAGAGAAGAGAGATAAGAGAGAAAAAGTATTTTTTTTCTTTTTCTTTTTTTTCCTTTTCTTTTCTTCTCTTCTTCTTATTTTCTTCTTCTTTTTCTTGGCCGAGCAGAGGAGGGATATGAGAGGTGGTTCTTGACCGAAAAACTGGTGACAGCCGATGGCGGCAGGTAGCCAATGGTGATGGGATAAGGGATGGCCAGTAGCAAGGATTGCCGGTGGGAAAAACATGGGAAAGCTCCAAAAATAGGAGATCCAAGGATTTTTTTTCTTTTTTTTCTTAATTTGGCTATTGGTCGTTCACCGACGGTCTCGATCTCATCATGGAGGATCATAAGGATGCTAAGGGTTATGCTCTAGGGATGTGGCACCGCAAGCAATGTGCCAGTGATCAGAAAATGGAAAAACACTCGATTAAAATAGAAAAAAAAAAAACTTTGCTTTTGGTGGCATTTTCGACGAGTCCGACAGTCGACGGTCGACGGTCGTGCATAATGGCATGGAAAGGAGGGGAAAGAAGAGAGAAAGGAGGGATGGAGCTTACCTCAGGCTCCGATGGTGTCTGCAGCTTTAATTTTCGATGAGTACGGGTCTAGAAATCTGACATGAATTGATAGAAATGGAGGGAAAAAGCTTAATGATTTCTAGTGGAGATTCATAGGAGGGGGGAAAGAATTTTATAGGATAGAAAGGAGGCTAAATCCTACCCAGATTTGACTTCCTCTCCGATGTGTTCGCATGAAAGAAGACTCCGAGCAGGAGTCTTCAACTTTTTTTTTAAATCTCTTTTGTTTCTTTTTTTGTTTCTTTATTTTTTTATTTTTTTTCATGCCCTAAGATTCGTGCAAAAGAGATTTTAGTGCTGGGTATCACAAGTGTAGACCTTCAAGCTGAGATCATCCATCGTTCCTAACTTTATTCATCTGGATAGAAAGAAAAAATGAAAAAGAAATGAGCCATAAGATTTGTGCAAAAGAAATTTTAGTGCTGGGTATCACAAGTGTAGACCTCCAAGCCGGGATCATCTATCATTCGTAACTTTATTCATCTTGGTAGAAAGAAAAAATGAAAAAGAAATGAGCCATACTAGTTCAGTAAATGAATCTTATACTATCTTACTGGATCAAGTATAAGTTTATACATGCATCAATAAATCATTTGGGGAAGATGATTATCATTAGAACATAAAATCTTCATAATAATAGTATATTATAAATTAATCATGCTCTTGCATATACATAAATCATATAATTTATATAAATATAATTTTCAATACATAGCATAAATAATTTTATAAATCATGTTAACTTTATAAATAAAGTTATAAATCATCTATCATTTTATCAAATCATAATTCTTAATAATTCTCTTAGACTAAATGCTAAGGTCACTATTATATCTATGACAAAATTGTCATCGATAAAATATCAACCACTATTAATTATTAGTAAGGTCGTGTACCAACTACTATTATCCATTGATAGGATCGTATGCTAACTACTATTATCCATTGGTAGGGTCATATGCTAATTACTATTAACTGCTGGTAAGGTCGTATGCCAACTACTATTAACTGCTGATAGTATCATACATAGCTATCTGAGAGTCTTTTATTATATTTCTTAAAATAAGCATTAATCTTAAATCATATTTATCGAATTATATTTTCTTAAATCATACATAAATAAAATACTAGATATATAATTTTATGGAGCTCATGGTCCATAAATAATTTTTGATAGTAAAACAATCATAAAATCGTTCTTTTGATAACAAAATATAAATTTTATAAATATAGAGTTCATATTTCATAAACAAGTCATTCATATTAAAATATTCATAAAATCATTATTTTTTGTTAAATTATGAATTTCACAATATATTTGCTCGATTATTATTTTATAGAGTATAAAATAACTTTTTTTATAATTATTCAAAAATAAGTAAGAAGTGTCGATGTTACTTATATATCTTTTCCATCTTAGTCCTTCAAACTTTGCTATCCGAATTTATCAAATCTATTTAATATATTAAAAATATAATTAATTTTTATTCGATAAATTCAATCATAAGAAAAAGAGACTATAGATTGGATGGTTGGTTCAACAGCTATTTGGGCATTGGGATAAGTTAGGATCTCCTACCCAAAGGTTAGATCTAAGCAACTCAATCAAGAAATCATAAAGCATAGATTAAATCAAGAATAAAATCGATTAGTAGGGTTCCGACATCAAGTACATATTACTTAATCTATTTGAAGATGAGATTGAGTCTCCCTTCGATGAGGGTAAAGAACGTAAAGCAACCTGCCTATAGTCAGAAGAAAAGATAGGGGCGGTATCATCCCATTTAAGGAAAGTAAGGAAGCAGGTAGAGAAGACTTTAGAAAAAAAAATCAATCGGCCATATCGATTCTTAGGATGGGGTTGACATACGGCTTGGATATCAAAGTAATTTTAGATCTTTTTGAAAAGATTATTTCAAGTTCATATTAGGATTCGTGGATCAGATAGAGAGAGAAAGAGAGAGTAGAGAGAGAAATCCTAGAGAGAGATAAGAGAAAGCCTTTCTCTCACTTTTTCTTTCTTTTCTTTTCTTCTTTCTTTTCTTGTCCATGAGTGGTGGCTGGTGCTTCGACGGGGTACAGCAGCACAGCCAGATGGCGACCAGTGACGATGGAGCATAGGACGATCGGTGGCGAGAGTTGAATGATGAAAAAATCAAGAAAAAATTTAGAAAATAGAGGATCTATCCATTTTCATGATTTCTCTGATCATTAGCTGATCACCGATGGTCATGACCTATGGAGAAGTAGCGAATAGGTGAGGTGTCATGATCCAGAGGTGCGTCTCTGTGAGTGACGACGGCGGTGGTCGAAAAAAGGGGAAAAAGACTCAACCAAAATAGGAGAAAAATAGGGTTGGCCTTTGGATGGGTTTTTCGGTGAAACCAATAGCCGGTGGCTATGTGCAAGGGCATGGACAGAAGGAGAAAAGAAAGAAAGGAAGGATCGGTGCCTTATCTTAGCTCCGGCGGCATCTTGGCTTCGATATCCGATGAATATATGGGAAAGCCATCACTTCCTCTCAAAACATAAAGGGTGAAAAGTTCAAAAATAAGGTATGTAAACTTGGAGGATTTTGCAAGTGTGAAATCTCTGTGAGGTAACCTTTATCCATTATATAAAGATATGTTGTTCATGTGGCTGGATGGCCATGCATAATTATTTATTTATTTATAAAATTTTTGAACTAGATTTGGAAAAAGCTTAAACTAATACTTCTACCATGGGTTTGTGCTCAAAACCAGATTATCAAATCTCTCTTACTTTTATGGCTTTGTTAGTTTTATGCATCTCAACAATCATATAGTATCATGGAACTACACAAAATTAATTTTTTTAGATAATATTATGAAAGAGTGGCCACTTTGTGACCAAATATTTTTTATCATTAAATTTTTAATAATAAAAAATAATTATAATCAAATTTTCGTCACTAAAAATTTGAATCTTTATAGTGCACTTGGATGTAAAGCCTTCCAAAAGATGGTTGATATATCTTCTACCATGGGCTTGTGCTCTAAACCAGACCCTCGTACTTTTAAAACTTTGTTAATTATATCTGTCTCTACAATCATAAATTACTATGGAACTGCACAAAGTTCAATCTCTTTCGGCAATATTTTGAAAGAATATCAGCCTAGATAATTTGGAAATACCTGATGTGGTAGCTCTCAGAGACATGCAACCGTGATGGTCGGCCCTATGTACCGTGACGCACCTTCAACTGGGGATGGGTGCGGTGCATTGGACCATTATCTGTACAAAAAAAATTTATATTTTTATTATTAATTTTAAAATAATTTATAAAAATAATATTTTTTAAAAAATATTTATCAAAATACTGTCTAAAAAAATTGTCTTATAATAGAATATTTTAGGTACCAATTGGACCACTTCCACGTCATGTGGAAGGGTTGAGTCAACCAAGAGAAAACCATCTTTTGGAAGGATGATTTTATGAGTCGTCCTATCAAACGGAGACTCAAAAAGTCCTTTGATAGGCAACTCACAAAGTTGCCCAATCAAAGAATAACTTTATGTATTTTTTTTAAATTATATTAATATACATATAATATATAAGAATATATGATATAATTATAATATATTAAATGATTATTATATTTTATTATTGTGTATTATATAATTATAATATAATATCATGTATTTTATTATTATATTATTATCTATAATATTATATTATAAAATAATAAGATATTATATTATATTATTATATTATTATAATATTGTATAATATTATATTATATTATTATATATTATAATATATTATAATATTAATAGATAATATATTATAATATATTATACTCTATTATGATATTATTATAGTATTATTTCAATTTGTAATATAATATATGATATTATTTTACTGTTATACATTGTGATAATATAATAGATATGATATTATAGTATTATATTATATTAATATTTTATATTGATATAATATAATATATATTATACAATATAATTATATATAATAATATAGTATAATATATTATATTATTATATATTATATTATTATAATATATTAAAAATATTGGACAATCTCAAACTCCAACCATATAACCTGTATGAAGATCAATAATCAATTTTTTGTGCAACTAGCATAAATTGTAACGTGTGCTTTCAGATGAAAATAGTTTGTAACATTAATTTCAAAATAATGTAACCCAATAGTTGATTACAAAATTATTTTAACAAAAAAAATATACAAATATCATAACTATCGAGAGGTGTATATATCAAGATACTGGGACCTCCTGCACGTCCATCTCTCATAAATGCATGTCATCTCTGGCCGCTCGTGTGATGGCTCAGACGCGGTATCGATTGGTGGGGAGGGAGGTGGAGGCTCACTCATCCTCTGTAATAGAGATACATCATCTATGGGGAGGTCAAAGTCTGAGAAGATAGGGTATGAGGTGTATTGGGCATATGAAGAGGTACTCAGATCATCCGCCGATGGCACAGTCTGAAGTATCTATCTCTGAGATAACTCGTATAGTATCAACAAGACCATCCATAATATTGGTAAGTGCTTGATCTTTGCATCCAACAATGACTGAATGAAAATCGCTCCTTGCCTTATGGTATAGCGACGTGATCCTCTGAAACTATCAGTATGAAAAAATAAATAAATATTATTCATAAATATACTAATAACAACATAAAAAGCAAAATATACTACGACAATGTCCATTATGCCGCCCAAAGCATGGACCTTATCTCGAGCTGCTCACTCATCAATAGCGAGATGAATCGCCTAGTGATGCTCCTATACCACTGCAGATATGAATCATAATAATCCATTATGGAAAGCATGGGTGGATCAGCCACAATCAAATCCTCCCGCTGCTCCCATGCGTCAATATACTCTTGATGCTCTTGGACCCAATCGTAGCAATGCCGCCCTCGTTGATCCAAATGGTGGAGAGCATCACAAGTGTCGCATGGTGGAGGGACATCTTGATGCATGTTAAACTATCACATCACACGCTCCAGATAATAGATCTCCACAATGTCGAAGCAAATGAGAGGTGCGCATATCTTTCATACATGCTGATCTGATCGACATATCTCGAATAATGTAGTCAATATCTCTCGTGTGTAAGGCACCCACAGTATCTGATCATCGCATTGATGATCTAGCTGATCCCTATAATATATGACTGTATGCGGTATCAGATTGCTAGCACCAATCAGTCGAGTCCTCCACCTATCTAAAATAAAGCTATTATGTTATTATGTGAAAACATACGGTCATTTATCATATAAAATTAGTGCTATTGGTCACATATCTGGATCCTAGTGATCAGCCTGATCATACTGGATGCCACCAAATGGATCCTCAAAACTAGCATCATCCACATCTAATGGGACATGTCCTGCTACATCACCTCCCGCTGTCGGCTGGTGGGCTCCTACTCTGGGAAGCACCCGATCTGGCCGTCCGACATGTAAATGCTCCTGACCCAAAGCTGAAGCAACACCAATGGTCTTGCTATCTCACGTGCATCTGGTCTACTGGCCTTATAGAGCTCGCAATACAAGAAGACTAATATAGCGCTGCCCCAACTCCACTGCCCACATGCGTTGAGATCACGTAGCAGGGTTTAAATACAATAACTGCACGTGGGAAGCGGACTTATCGATGAACAGATAGCCACCAATAAGATAAAGAATAAATATGCATGAATGCCTCCATACGGTCTCATCATCTGCATCATCCGGTAAGTAGTGGAACATATCACGAAGCTAGTGAAATCTCAATGAAGATCTCGACAATATCGCCTCTAGCAATCTAATCCCAAGCAACTCCTCGCAGAGATCCGATCAAATGATCTGCATAGTATCGGTGATAGCAAGCCCATGCACTCATAATCTAAAGAAAACAGCAACGTCCTGCAACATGATTGTCGCCTCTCTGATGCGGAGGTGGAAAGTATAAGTCTCCTAACGCCATCACTCTACCATGGCTGTAATGAGGGCCCAATCAAGCTGTATGTTACAAATCCGGTTGGTTATTATACTTAATCACACAATACTCCCTAGACTTCAACTATCGTCTATTTAACTTCCATCTAATTTTATCTGTGAATATCCTACCGGCCTCTTTTCTTCGTGCTGCAATTGCACATCTGACACTGAACCACTTGGACAAACATTCGAAGGAAAAATGAGCAAAAGCGGAATGAGCAATGAGCGAGCCCCCTTCAACACCTTATTGAAGCTTTCAGATATTGGTATTCATTATTTCATACCTACATCCACCTGTGTCATGCACCAGTGCCCATTTACTTAAATCATCAAGTGGATATGTTTTCAGATATTGGAAGTAATTGAGTCATGTTCTCTCAGTATGTTGCATGCTTCGATCAAACTTTTAAGGTTGATTTTGTTTTGCAGTTTAATAGAAATAAGCTAGAAATGCAGCGTCATGGAATCGACCATTTAGGTTAGCTTCAATATGTCTAAGACATAATCTATGATATCCATATGGTGCTGCCATCCAACAAATTTATCTGAAACAGCAGCTAATATTTTTTTATGCCGATCTGAAATTATGCCAATCCCCATATAATCACATGTCACATAATAGCGCAAACATCATAAACACTATGACCAACTACTACGGCTCTTACCTTCATAAATGGCAAATACTAGAAGATAGATAGTCCCATTTTACATCTCTTCCTACAGCTATCATGAGAGTACCCTTATATCGATCGTATAGATGCATTGCATTGATACTAATCAGTGGGCAACAGAACTAGAAGCTCTGAATGCATGGACCAAATGCCCAAAAACTCAGTGGAACACCTCTGTGTTTGCTTCTGTTGTAGAAAATTTTGTAAAATCTACCATGGTTCCCTCGTTGGCACGATAAACTGCAGCTAGCCAAGGACCCAATGCATTATAGAACTCTGTCCAATCTCCAAACAGCTTGCCCATAATAACTTATTTAGCTATCCACATCTTTCTGTAAGATGTCTTGCACTGTCATGCATCATGTATATAAGCCTGATAGGCTAATGTGAATATGGATATCTCTGCTCTAACTGATCCTCTAATGATGTCGGCAATCATGCATGCATCAAGTTGTGGATGATCTCACATCACATCTGTATTCAAACATGTGTGTGGCCCTTTATATACCGTAATCTCCCATCGCTGCATCTTGGTCCGAAGAAATGCACGGAGATGCCAACTACAAGTATCAGACTATTTACACATGACGCTCCATTTAACTCTAATTGACTCGATGATTTTGAAAGGATGATGGGTGCGAATGGCATATTGTTTCACGATACGTTGGACTTGTTCTTTCGACCCAAATATCATTTTTTTTTAACTCTTCATTCCCACCAAAGAATGAATATTCTGGCAATGCTCCATGGGATGCAGCCTTATCATCGTCGGATGCATCAACTAGTCTGAATTCAGGAATAAGGGGTGCCTCATATAGTGGGATATCCTCTTCTATACTAGATTCTCCACTATCACTGCCATCAAACTCTGCATCATCATCTTCATCTTCATCATCAATAAGATTAGGATCATAACTAACAGCAGCTTTATTTTCAAATAAAATTGTCTCAACCATTGCAGTTCCCAATCCTCCTAGTCCGACATGTGTTGTATGTCACTGATTAAGTAATACAGGATCATAAGATTCATATTTCATGTGCTCCATGGTAGCTGCCACATAACTAAGATCGACATCCATATCATCAAATATGATGTCATATGAATATTGATATACGGACTTTATACCTACCATGTACTAAGGACTACTTACCAGTCACGGATGCTGCTGGTCCACCAATGTACATATAGGGGTGCCTCCGTACTGATATCCAGCTTCATCAACCATTAGAACTGTATCAGGTAGAGAACCACCCATCCCTGACTGTGCAAGTGGGGCAGATAAGCCTAAGACACACTAATATGCTATTCGCCACCGTCCGAAACTCCTACCACTGTTGGCTCAATAAAAATTTCAACCGCTCAAAAATCCTCCTTGATGGGATGCCCAAGATGATGTTCGTGTTCTAATTATTTTCAATAGATACAGCTAAATACTGTCCAATGATATGCATCAAAAATTTACATAATAGGAAAACTCCACAATGATTGGGGTTCCATCCGTGACCATATAGCAGACTCGCACAAGTTCTAGGTATGTTACGTTACAGTCCATCGTAATCATCCAGATCTTTCCACCATCGTAATATCACTATTAGTATTATGATTGATCCTCCCATCCCAATAGAAGATAACAGTGAGAAGACTTGGATCCATTTTGTTAAAATTATTGTGAGAAGTAACTGCATGAACATATAAATAGATGTTCACTAGAAGGAAGTACTTAATATTTCATGACTTACATAATAAATACATCCTATTGCTGTCTACTAGGTAAAGTTAAGTTCTATTTTATTCAAAAATTATATTAATTCTATAGATAATTATGATAATCAACCGATGCACAATAGGGGCTGAAAGAAATTTGACAGTATTTTTTCTTAGTTCTCCCTACACGACTGAAAATATGTGAGGAGAACTAAAAAAAATATTATCCGAAATTTTTTTCAGCCCCTATTGTGCATCGATTAATTACCATAATTATCTATAAAATTAATTATAATTCTTAAACTGTCCATATTAGACAATCAATTAACCAATATACATAATTCTTCCATTCATATAAAAAATATAACTGTACAGATATTTTAGAATATGTAATTAATTAAAAAATGGGTCTATGGTTCCATGTAATGTAAAATTTAAAAAAAAATAGGCTTAACTGGTTTGTAATCCAATACTTATGATGGTTGGGCCACGAATCTTATGGGATTTTGGGCCCGCCAAACAAACAATTTCAAGTAGAAAATTATTTTCATAATTTATTTATAAATAAATATTATATTTACGTCAAATTGCCTTCCTCATGTACAAATTACCTTCCATTATAAAAATATAAATAAAATTATAAAAATAAATTTATAATTCAAATAAAAAATAAATTAAAAAAATTAAAAAAAAAAAAAAATGACTCTTGAGTCTTTGGATGGGGATGGGACGGCACACCGAGGAATGCTGGTGGCAGTACATCGGGGAGGTACACTTGGGAGGAAGAGGGGGCGGGCCGAGAGAAGAGGAAGAGCCGAGGATCAAGCGAGGAGGGGCTGAGGTTCTCCGCCGAGAGAAGGGAGGGCCGTCGGAGAAGAGGAGGGGGATGGCTGCAAGGGACTGAGAAGGAAGGGTCGGGGTTCTCGCGCTGAGAGAAGAGAGGACCGTCGGAGAGGAGGGGGACGGCCGCAGGAGACTGACAGGGAGGGGCCGAGGTTCTCACGTTGAGAGGAGGGAGGGCTGCCGGAGAGGAGGAGGAGGACGGCTGCAGGAGACTGAGAGGGAGGGGCTGAGGTTCTCGCACCGAGAGGAGGGAGGGCCGTCGGAGAGGAGGAGGGAGGGGGGTTCGTCTGCATCGGGGATCGAGAAGGAGCGGCGGGGCTGTTTGCATCGGGGATCAGAGGGAGAGATCGTGCGAAGAGGAGGGGGACCGAGAGAGAGAGATCGTGCGGAGAGAAGGGACCGACTATTTTTTTCCTAAGTCATGGAGAGAGTGTATTTTTTTCGCCTAAGTCTCTTAAGAGTCGCCCTTGATGAAGGCAACTAATAGAGTTGCCCTTTAGAAAGGCGACTAATATAGTCGTCCTTTCATAAGGCGACTATAAAAGTTGCCCTTCCAAAGGGCGATTTTTCTTTGGCTGACTCACCTTTCCACATGGCATGGAAGGTGGTCCAGTTGGCACCTAAAGTCGTCGTATCATAGAGTGACTTTCTTTTGGATAGTATTTTAGTAAATATTTTCTAATAAATATTATTTTAATAAATTATTTTAAAATTAATAATAAATAAATAAAAATTTCTCTAAATAATGATGCCTAAAAACTATATCTCTAATTTGTATGCGTAGGTTTGTAGTTCGGCCTATATATATGTATATAACTAATTCCCTGCCCAGATAAAGTTGATGACTTTGCAAGCAGCAGTCATAGGTCGAAGGCCGTCCGAAGAACCATGATTTGCGCATGGAGGAAGGGTGGTGGATTCATATCAGCCTACCATTTAACATCTGGAAAAGCTTTGATCATGAAAGATAAGATTTTTTATAGAGAGAGGACATATAATGCTCTCAAACTAATCCTTTTGGATGGAGTCATCAAAACCTACCCAATTGACTTGTTAATCTTATCATTTCTCCTTTATTCAATCTCGCTTGCTTGTCACTCAGAGTTGCAAGCCTTACGACCTGATGAGTTGCGTATAACATGCCCTTTCCTCACACTGTATAACTACGAGCACATGCTATGATGTAATAACAAAGTATCATAGTTATTATTGTATTGGTGCCCACATGTACACTAGGATTCAGAGTATATCAACATTATATATTGAAGTCAATATTCCATTCTTTCTCAAAAAGAAGACCAAATAAAGTTAAGATCCCAATACAGTTAATCATTAGTTGCTCAAACTTTTTTCAGACGAAAAAAGTTTATGATGATCCTTGAGCATCTGGACAGCATTAGTCATTCAAATCAATTTTGTCGCTCTGTCATACATACCTTCAAAACCATCCATCATGTCATGGGCCAAACGTGCAACTTAAAGGGTTGCGTAAAGTCTGCATGTTGTGACATAGCCAGCTAGGCCGAAAGTACAAGGAACAAGCGAAGGAGACACCGTAAGCAACCGCCCTCTCTGACTGCATTATTATAATTTGTTCGTTCTTTTCTTTTGTCCGATTTGTTCCTTTCCGTTGGGTAAGCAATGAAGAAGCTTTGAGAGCCCAAATATATGAAGGCGAAGGGGTTAGTTGGGTTGAAGATGACCAGAAACCATGATATTTTCATCGTATCTTATGACATGAATGAAAAGAAAATTGATGTGAAATTAATTCCTTCTAATTTGGTTCTTATCTTTCTTGGGGTACTCTTCTTAAAATACAATCCAGTTCTGAGCATACTAGAGCAGTAATTTTATATAATGTCATTCTTTAATAGGATCAGATTATGATCATCATCATCATTATTCTTTTTATGAGTGGTTGGCAAGGAGAACGTGCATTACAGACAATTGAAAGAAATACCAACTACATAAGCATCTACAAGAATCGTAAGAGTAGGAAAGAACATAGGATCAATGGATGAGCTAGCAACGCTTGAAAGTAGAACTTCTGGCTGGTTAATTTCCCTTACAGGGAACGTTGCTGGCTCTGAACTCGGCTGGCGTCGAGGCCATTGCACTGTATTTCGAATGAGAGGATATGGGGTGGATATAGAGCTAGACACAAGTTGAACCAAGCACTTTATGTTAACTTTTTTGGGAAAAGAGTTACTGATTTAAAATCAGCAGTGAATATCTAAATTAAAAATTTAATCCAAAATTTATACATTTTGATGGCATCTAATCTAATTATCAAGTAGGTACCAAAACGAATGGTTTTAATAAATAATAATAGATATTTTGCTATGATTTGTGACCCAAATTTAATAAATTTTAATTTACTCATACTTAAAATGTGTATATATGATCCATAAAATGGATCTTCAATTTATATGCTCTACAATTTATTTTACCAAGCTAATACAACGTACCATTCATCATTGTACCGATTTGATATATAAGTTAAAGATATCAAAATATATGAATTTAAGTTCGGACATTTTTATAATATGAATCATGTTCAAAGATTTAACATTTCTACAACAACTCAGGACCACATCTAAAAAGATCAGTCAGAAGATATTATTTGGGTTCCTTGATCTTGTATAAATAGCCAAGATTTTCTCCATGAATAATGATGTGAGACTACATACACGTCCACACAAATTTTTCATACTCCTCCCACTTAAGTCCTGGTATCCTCGTCAAGCTAAGGTCAAATCCATACATCCATTCACAAACACCATGATCGGCCCATGATCAGCCTAATGAGTCTGTCTATAGTATCATCTAATCTATATGAATTATAAACTAGATCCACTGATATCATTTGTAATAGGTAAAAGTATTATTTGGATTCTTTAGTCCTATATAAATATTCAAAATCTTTTTATCGAATAATCAATGTAAGACTAAATACACATTCCTACGGATTCATATAATTTCAATTAGGATGACCTATAAATTAAAGATCAGATAGACCATTCTATTTTATTAAATGCCGTCTCACAAAAAAATTAGCAATCCATAGGCATAAGCAACATAACTAACACGAACCATTAGTGTCATCATTCGCAGGATGTTATTAGGCCTCTAGTGAACAATGTCATAGAAAGAAATGAATTTTGTCACCCAACTTCCACAATTTTTATTTATTTATTTCATGAACCTGTTTTTCTTCCTTCAAGAATATGCTTACCTAAGAGGCATAACAAAAACATTTTGAGGCCTTTGTCAGAGAGAGCTGAGATTAGCCACCTTTTGCAGTATGTGGGAGCTACAAGCCCAGGATACTCTACATATACGTTGGCCGATGCTTGAATTAGTATGCACTAGGGAGCAAAATGCTTAATATTAACGTAACATGGAGCCACCTGTACCATCGTACACTGGTCAGTGCCATTCTTGCAGATGTTGCGACTCGGTTATGTTGGCATTGTTTCATGTTGGGCTTTCCATGTCTGCTCGCCAATGTCATGCTGTTGTTGCATAAGTTGTTGCCAAAGGCACGTTTAAAAAAATTTTCAAAAGTAGGAGAAGCGCAGTGCTCTTTCCTATTTTTGGCTACGTTCCACAAAAAAGATCCTCGTAATATCAATCATCAGCAGCCTCATCACCATCACCACCTTAGTGGAGCATAAGAGCTGGAGTTCTCACTAAAAGGGACCCAAAGAGGGGAGTTTTATAGTATGAAACTTCTCTTAAGTTTAATCAAATCATGAACGCTTCAAAGTTCTAGCACCGACAGTGGAGCACAAGAACCGTACTTCCAAAACAGCATTAAAAATCTCCGAAACTAAGCAAATCGTGAGCACTTGCCGGTATTTTTCAACTCTTCAGAAACTTTGTCAAATGTCATGATTGAGGGTTGTTTCACATTGCAAAATATAATATCAAATTTAAACATTGGCATGGATCTATACTTGGAGATATTATTTCAAAAAAGAAAAAAACAGGGGCTAGTGATGTATAATTTGCCGTTCCACAATCATGTCATATCATATCAAAAGCTTGGATAAAAGCTAAAAATGGGGCAAACTACGCAGTAATCAACCAAGTTTGGTGGAAAGGAATTCATTTCAATAATGGCCCCCACCTTTTATTAAACTTGGGAACTCTCCATTTGAGATCATCCATGTTCTTTAACCATTTTCAACTGCTACAACTTAGGTTAATCAAATACGTTAAACACTGCTTATGGCAAGGACGGGAGAAAAAAACCCATCCTTGGTTTTTCATGTGGCAGTTCGGCATAGAGAGAGTTGCTTGTGGCACAAGAATTAAGGATCTTCATTCTTTTCTCTTCACATGCACTAATCATTTTGTGGAACGCAGAGGACAGAGGAACACACATGCCCAACTGAAGTGTTCCATCATTGTGTCAACCTCAACCATTGACTTGGAGTGAATTAGTGGGGCTTCGCACTCATTATGACCAGGATCTTATGATGGGTTAGACTTGGGAACCCTTACCGTGATGCAACTAACCGCACCACATGGCGAGATCTCTCAATTGTTAGGGCCCGTCTGGCAAGTCAGAAATGAGCCATGAGCCTAAAGTGCTAGAGGACCCAAGTTTGTCTGCAAGCCTGGGATTATCACCCAAACATGGTAGCCATTGAATTATGACGGAAGGCAACATGTGGACTCTCTCTCTGGTATTACCACTCAGATTGGGCAAGAACTCAAGCTTTTAAGATTAATCATATCGATGGACAAGTCTTATTCCAGACATAGAAGAGTTGAGCAATGTTCTTCCATCATGTTTAGAAGGTTTAATTCTTCTCGCATGCATTCCAACTTCCAGATAGGAAACACTTGTGAAGGCAAATCAGTAACACGTAAAATGTTTAATCCAAGCCCCTAATGAAGGGTGAGATAAAAAGAATGCTTCTTTACAACCCCAAATATCTTAGAATTTATCTCCTTTGCTTCTCTTTTATCATCAGTGAATGTGAATAAATCGGCAAACCCACCGCACAGTTTAACTAGTTTCATCCATTCATCATGAACAAAACTCCCTCCCCATCAATGAAAGTACTTGATGTTGGTGGATGAATGTCCAAACCTGTTAGAGACTGCACTTAGTGAGTTCCAATCTTCGGCTTGTCTCATTACGTATGCACAACACTAACAGACTTGCAATTCCCTTTCTCCATGGTTACTGGAGTACCAACACCAACAAGCTTACGAACTTGGTATAAAATTTGAACTCTGTGCCATACTACAACCCAGTGATCATCAGAAGGCTGCAGGCCAATGAAAAGACGTTATACAGCACAGATCCTCCACAATATTCAACCCAACGAGAATAACGCATCCCCGCCGTGCTTTTTGGCAACCATCCCTGCTGTGCTTGACAATAAGCATACCGTGAAACAAAAACTCAAGGCAAGAGAACTGAACTCATAACAAAAGGAAATGACCAGCCCAGGAAAGGGTCCGAGGAAAACATGCTTATCAAGGCGGATCCTCTCCACTCTTGGGGTTGTGCTGGAGAGACCCAATTGTACATCAATGTGAATTGCAGAAATACTGGAAATTGAGAGTAGGCCCTACTCAATCCCCAGCCTTTCAGCAGAATACAGATAGCGGGTGATTTACGACCGGGCGCCTCCATATTCTGAATGGAATCAGCTTAACAGGCCTCTGACAAGATGCCATACCGGTTTTAAAGTACAATAACAACTTGAGTGCCTGCTAATTCATCAAAACTTGACTCGCTGATCCTTTTTTTTTTTTTTTCCGGTAAACTGCATTTGATGCAATTGAAGGAATACGCAATATCACCATGAAACACAGTATTTGTAAGTAATGCATGAATAACGGGCCTCCACATTTGTTGTCTGAAAGATAGACATGGGAGTACAGCATGTGGCTTTAAGCACATGGTGAAAAATGTGCGTTGCGTTGTGATAGCATGAACACTTGTGGCTCATATACTTTTAACACAAACGACTTCAAAATTGATCCTCCCCCCTGATGAAAATGCATTTAAGATACCAACCTAACCTTTACAAGTACTCAACTGTTCACACAAGTAAAAACTAGGTACAGATTAGGCAATGCCTGCGAGTAGAAAATTAGACATCCATATATCAATGAAGTAGATGTCGCTAAAAACACACCAGTTTTATGATACAGATCATTCATAAAGATGTTTACCCAAATCCCAAGATCAATGAGGTTCTTGGGTCAATCCTAGAGATCTTGACAACTTCCATCTGCTTTTGCTCTAACCATTTCACATAGTGGATAAGGAAGCAGTCATGTCAGCAAGCATCCACACAGATTTTGAAAGTCAGTCAGCTGATATATTGCATGCAGATCATCTAAGAAGATAATTGCTCACCAAAGGTAGAGGCTCTGCTGCAAAGATATTGGTCATGCAGCTGCTGTGCTGACTATTAACATCCATGCCATTTCAGTGTAAGATGTCTCGTTCATTTAAATAGAATGAATAAGAACATGGAAACAGATAGAACTTGGCATCAGCTGTTTCTTCCCATTATACTCCTCACCCGTTGAAATACACGGACATATTCAAAGAAAAGATTTAGGTCCATACCCATTAAGCTATTCACGTTAGAACTTCCCCGAGCACATGTTCCTGGGTTCCCTCCAATAATGATGTCAAACCCGCCGAATTGATTTACAAAATCCTCAAGTCTCTGAATAGTCAGCTTCTCAATGCCTCCTAATTGCCTCAGTTCTCCAGATTGATCAGTGCTGTGCCACCACCTCCTCATGATTTTTCGGTTAATATCAGATGCTTCAACCGAAACAACGCATTTAAGGTGAATACCAAGCCGGTGCAAGGCAATTTCTGTACCTCCAATTCCACTGTAAACAGACAAGACCCTCAAGCCATCTGGAAACATACCCTTCAAGACAGAAAGATGATAGCCTAGTGTGTCAGTTTGAAAGCCATATTTGAGAGCTTTAAGTCTTTCAGCTGGCTCCAGACCCCAAATCCGAGTATGGTGCATTGGATAGCCTAAAATGCCCTCTACTTGGTCTGGTCTGATGGGGCTCAACTTGTGTTCGCCAACCCATATTAAGTTCAATGTTTTGCACTGATGAAGAATGTTTGTCTGCTGTTCTTTGGATAGCATTCCTTCCGAATCCCTCAGCATTTTCTCAAGCTGCTCACACATCTGATCAACACCAGTAGTGTCAGAATTGATGCAGCTTAACTGTTTCCTAGTATCCCATGATGGCCACCACCTTCTTGTATGTGGCAGTGCATCTTCAATTGTCATAGGTGGCTTGGGGAGGATGTGAAATCGGGGCCTGGTGGGAAGATTGTGAATGTATCCTTCCTTCCTGATAAAGGCTGAAAAAAATTGAGTATTTGCAAATTCTGGTTCAGTCAAATAAAGAAATTGTGATAATTTCCTCCATGTTTCCTGAGAGACATCCACAACATTTCCATAGAAGAAATAAGGTGGTCTTGGTAGGACAACATTCCCATAGTGATAAGGTGTCACCTCTTCTGGCATTTCCTCTTTAATCCAGTCTGCTTCTGCTGAGTCCCTTTGCCTATTGTATGAATTAGGCCTGGTCTGGCAGGTTGATTCCATCTTATCCAATCTTGTCTGCCTGTCGATACTGGTGGAAGCTGTTTTGTCATCTACCACCACATGTTTGGCCTTTTTTATTCTGACTTTTTCTTCATACTCGTAGAAATTAGCATGTGAACTTGATGCAATGTCTTCCCATGTGTCAGAAAAACAGCATTTTGAACAATCTTCTGTTGCACTACCGAGATAATCTGATTCTTTTTTTATGCTAATTCCATCATTTACTACATGCTGCATAAAATCAGACAAAAGACAGATCATGAGTGCAAAGGCACCTATGTGAAAGGACTAGTTTGACCCTATGCATTAACCAGATACGCTATGAAGTTGAGATCTTATAGCCTCAAGGGAGAAATGTGATAATATCATAATTTCTGATTACTCTATACAAAGTTTTAAATCCTATGGGATGAGGCTGTCCCGATTTTTTTATGGAATGGGACTCGCCGCTGCCCCGCCCCGTCCCGATACTTGGGACAGAGGATGACCCAAGATATCCCGATTGGGATATTGAGATGCTGGCGAGATGGCCTTACCCCGACACAGAGAATGGTATCCCATTCTGATGTCCCACAAGACGTCCCGCTGGAACCTGAATCCTTGATTCTATATATGATTGGTAGACAAGTTTTAGTGCATCTAAAAGGATTGTGTCAATCAAAGCAAACCTTCTACAGATCTCAAGCCATCATACATGTTATTCAAGCCAAATGGCAACTACGATGAATGATACTACATCACATCAGATCTTAAAGTCCTAGCCTAGAACTTATATTGGATTTGTTTTTTCATTTGTGTTTGGGTTTATCTAGAAAATTAGACTCCCTCATACATGAGTTGGACCCAATCCAGCCCACTCAAGCATATCCATGCAGACAGATAGAAATAGAGAGCCTTGGTCAAATTAAATGTTTTGTTTAGTGGATGAGCAATTAAGATCAGTTATGCCATTACTAGAGACTCTTTTTAAAAGTTTGAAAGTTTTATGACTGTGTACTATTTATTTTTAGTAGACACATAGACCATAGCCTTTCTATGACTCCCAAAAGCTCCAAAGTTTACGATAGCCAGCAACAAATGAAGTGCATCTCATAAACGGGCTTGCATTGATCAATTTCCACTACCATTTGGCATGTGAGAACACACATGATGGTTCCTTGCAGCATCTTGTTATGATTGGACACATGAATACAATGAGACTTTCTTTTAGTACCAGCAAACTAGAAGGCTAATGGACATACTTATTTCATTAGATACTCTATCTTGAGAAGTTGTTCAAGAAAGACAACAAAAAAGCAATATAATTTCAGAAATAAGACTCTAATCGGACGGCCCAATTCCCACCAACCTACTGCAACAATCTAGGACCTTGCCCAAAAAAGTTAGTTGATAGTACTATTTGAATTCCTTGGCCCCATATAAGTATCAAAGATTTTTCTAGTGCACAATCAACGAGGGACTAAATACACGCCAAAACAGAATCTCACATATCCACCCACACTCCCCCCCCCCCAAATAAATAATAATAATAATAATAAGCCCCGACATCCATGTCCTCCTAAAGATCCAAATCCAATCACAAACACCAAGATCAATTAGGTGTCAGCCCCAAAAAGATCTATGCTGCAATGTCCCCTAGTCACACATGGGCCATGGACTGGGTCTGCTCCATTACTACTTGCAACACCCCAAGATGTCACCTAAAAAGACTACCCTAAAGTATTACTAGGGTTCCTCGGTCCTGCAAATACCCAAGATCTTCTTAGCACACAACTGATGTGGGAGTAAACACATGTCAACACAAGCTCTCACACATACCATGGATGAGCAAAAGAGGCAGTGAAGGTGCATAAAAAGGTGAAAAAACAATGCTAGCACTAAATTTAAATAAGCATATGCTTGAGAAAATTTATGAGTGAGAAGTCTAACTACTGGCTACCATTTATGGCAAGTGAGTTGTCATGTCCATTATATTAAACAACAGATTCAGCTCAAACCCCACCATTAAAAATTCAAAAAAATTGTTCCATGCTTTGTAAGAAACATAACAATCCATATTCATTGCCTATTAACTCATTATGACAAGCATGTGTTGCTCATTTGTTGAATAAATTTGGCTTCAAAATAAATAAGTAGATAGATGGCAGATATGTCTTCAAGATAATAAATTGCAAGTTATTTTCAAAAAACTGAGACCACAAAATAAAGCCAATGAAGAAAAATAAGTTTCAAAAGTAATATGAATAAGGGTGATGACACCTCTTCTTTATCAACTCTATGAGCAATTCGGCTAGCAAAAATTGAGTCAGCAAGCTCCAACATGGAAACTTCTGGACCTGAAAAACAGCATAGGTTTATCAAAAGCTGAGTAAGGGGTTTCGCTTGTTGGAAGCTTTCAACATGTTGAATAAACCAGTAGCTTGTATGGAATTACACAAGATTGCTCATAATCTTGGTAATTGTAATTAGAATATACCAGAAAGTAACATGAATATGAAGCATAGGTAAAAGGATAATTAATCAAAAACTACAAGCTGATACAAAAGAAATAACAACAACAAAGTCTATACTAGCAGGTTTCATTAGTGAATTTAGTAAAAGTTGTGATATGCCTAATTTATTAGGGGAACATAACCATCAAGCCTTTGGTAATTTGGTTGCAAAAAAACATAGAACAGCCTGAAAATGACTAACAGGAATTTCCAATGTTACCGGAACAAGTATTACGAATATTAGTAAAAAAATGAATTGCTAATAAGATACAAATAATACAAATACGTACACATGCTCTAAATGAATTTCCTTCTCATAAAGGGATAATTGTGTGAAGATAAGTAGTAAGTCAGTCTATCAAAATGCTGAGGCTAGGAAGATCTGCATGTATGCTTGAGACGAGTTTCAAACCAGGTCAGCTTTATCACTATCAATAAAAGCTCAAGGACAAATAATGCACTCTCTTTAGTAAGCAACCAAGACACTCCAGAGGTTTTAAAGCCCTGCTGCCATTCTATATCCTGTGAACAGCTGCAATCTACTCGGCTCATTTTTTACTTCCACAATCCATCATGTCTGACCATATAGTAAATCAGGCTAGTCTATCAGAAGTCAAAAGCTCAAAAATGATCAGGGAGGTTTTGTACTTAAAGAAAAAAGGGGTAATTTATGAAGACATCTGAATGTAGCTATGAAAAAGTTGACTTTAACTAGGTTGAACTACAATTAT
Organism: Elaeis guineensis; assembly: GCF_000442705.2. Lineage (NCBI taxonomy): Eukaryota > Viridiplantae > Streptophyta > Magnoliopsida > Arecales > Arecaceae > Elaeis > Elaeis guineensis. Next base: position 14,520,388 of record NC_025997.2, read on the forward strand.
GCAATGTCCAACATTATATCAGATTATACCACATCAAGACGCTATAGAATCCAATGTTTGCGCATAGACACTGCAAAGCTTACTAATATACAAGCTGGTACCTTTATGAACCTTCTATATCATGCTAAAAACCATGTCACACAATATGCATCATAAAACATGGTATTATACACATTTTAACATAGCCATGATTGTGTGAGTACATAATTCTGCAGCAACCCCACTTCAAAGAAGCCTTGAATCCATGTATGACGCTGAAGTCACAAAGTTCATCTGAAAGCTTTGACAATCATAAACACTCTTTAAAACATTGTGAAAATTACTCTTACCAAAATTATCAATAGCTGATGATACTTCATCTTCAGTGAAACCCATTTGAAGCAGATAGAGAGTCTTGTCCATCATCCCAAACAGGGCCTCAGTGGTATTTTCCTATGCATTTCACAAACCTATTAGATTCTGAAACATTCCCAACATTAGACTAATGCAGCTCGATGTCAAACAACTGGAAGATTGAAAACTTCGATAATTAATGCATAGCAGAATGAAACAATGCTACAAAGTAACCACTTGAGCATCCACCCTTGTGTTAGTTTATACCAACAGAAAGTTCATCCTATTACATCTCTGTCATGGAGGGCTCCCATAACCAAAGAACATATCGAAATTGAAGCAAAAGAAATTACCAAAAGTGAGTGACTCATTCCATGAAGCTTGCACGGACAGATTTGATATTAACTCTTCATATGCTAGAAATTTCTTATTACCAGTACCACCAATCAATTGGCTGAGAAGAAGCTATGCAGGCTAAGGGACTGTCAACAACAAGTGGAAGAATCTAAGGAGATAAAAATTAGGCTTTGATGTAATTTAATTGCTTGCTATCACGAATATGTATAGTGGCAGCAGTGGTCAATATTTAAGATTTAGGGGCTGTTTGGAAACTTTCTGCTGGATCCACAGGATCTGCTTTGGGGCAGTGAATGGAAGAGGGTGGGGCCTGATCCCCATGGGATCAAAAAAAAAAGAACCTCCCTCCTTCCTCCCGCCCTGAGATCTTATTGAATCCTTCCTCCTAGCTGATCCTGCTGGATCTGGCAGAAAGTTCCCAAACAGGCCCTCAGGAGGGGAAAAAAAAAGAAACGATATAAGAAACCAATGAACCTGTCCTGGGAGGAATGAAGTTGCAAAAGGTTTCAACCTAAGCAATAGGGTCCATAGCCCATAAAGCAAATACTATCAAAAAAGGAATGCATCATAGAGATAATGCAAGTAGAAATCAATATTTTTTCAGAGTTTTTTTTTTTCTCTGTGTGTGGGTAAGGGTTCTTTTTTTCTTTTTTTCCTTTTTTTTTTGGGCGGGCGGATTAAAGGGGGGCGGGGGTGTTGAAAGAAACCAAAAAAGTGAATTTCCTAAGCAAATCAGCAACCACCCAACTTACTTGACTCCAACAGCAATCCCTAAAAACTATTATCTGATTCTTATCTAAGATCTTCCAACCAGCCATTTACTGGACCGAACTAAAACTCCTATAAGAAACCAAAAGGAAAGCTTTAGATGGTGGTCATTATTCATTATATCATTGCATGAAAAGTGACTTTTAGTTGCAATAAGTCTTCTTACGATATTATAAATTGATCAAACATCAAAAAGACAAACAGTTGGCTTTCTTGCTGATGAGTATCCAAATTACATCTGATCACATCATTGTGGCCTAATTATGGGCCCGATGAATGCGGCTGCATCAAGTAGTTTATAAATACCATTTTAGCAGCAATTAACATATTGGAAGGATGCTACCTCATGAAACATAAGTCCACGTTTGTTCCAATATGTTTTAGAAAATCAGCATCTCACTTTGGAAGTTTAACATGCCAATTTTATCTCATTGCCATGAAGGGTGAAGGAGGGAGCCAAGATTGGTCCACCTCTTGCTTGAGCCCCACCTGAATATTTATTCGCAGGCTTCTGTCTGAGCCTAAGCCCAAAAATTCTGCCAGGTGCATGGCCCAAGCCTGAACTCAAGCATGACATGAAACCCAAATGGATTAGAACCAAGCCCACTTGGTTCAAAAAAATGGCTAAGTTACTGATCTTGGAACTTTTTGTCGAAATGTGAAAAAATAGTTTTATATTCACAGGTGAGGAAATCCTGAACACCAAGACCAATCTAAAAGAAAATACTAAAATCCCATCCATCCATCCATCCATCCATTCATGATATATACATACGTACATACATGCATATGCATAGACATATATACAAACAAAGATACACATATATACACTCATGCATGTATATAAGATCCAACAATTGACATGATCTACAATGAATTAAGTGCCTAGAAACCAAAATTCATGTCTTTTGGTGGTTTCTGACTCTCTAACATAATCATCAAGTAGGTGACAAAATCGATGGCCTTGATTTGGATAACCTATCCATGACTTTAAAGTTGTTGGCTTCTTTTACAAAGTAAATGTAAAGAGTGATGGATGTGCACATATACATGTATACCTTATATACATGCATTTATGCAAATTGACTGATGATGAATCGAAAAGGACCTGGAGAAGGTTTTGAAGGCCTTTAAGCCTTAGGAAAGAGAAATCAACAAAGGTGTCGCAAAGGCCAAAGCGGAGGGCCAGCATTACATCCTTGTATACCCTCCAATGTTCAAGCTTAGCAGCAATGAGTAGAATCAAAAGAGAGTTAAGCGAAGAGGACGACAACCAATTGAGAATTGAGGATTTGAGAATAACATGAGTTTGGGGAGATGATAGGATGGAATGAGATGTTAAGGCTTTGTTTGGTTTAATTCTAGCCATCCATTAAAAAAAAGGCTAATGGATGACTAGAAGTAAACCATCAGATATCTAGGCATATTTACATATAATTATACATGATGTATATTCTGTTTAAAATATTCAGCTCCAATCTACGCTTTGAGCTTGGCACACAATACAGGGGGTGTATCAAGTATCAATATGCCAAGGGTTGCGCACATGGTATGTCATACCAATCCACACCAATATGTGCCACGAATACAATACCGTATTGGTACCAAAGTAGTACACAATTGGGGGGTGTATCAAGTATCAATACATGGAACCAACCCTTGCACCAGGCGTACCAACACTATATTAAGATGGTACCAATATAGGGTCTAGTACCGAGATTGCAAACCTTAGCGCAAGCCTAACTAAAACCTTTTCGAGCAAAGTTCAACAGGCCCTAGACTAGCAACAGCCCATTTCCAGCCCTATTCACATGGCTCAGAGCATGAACCAAAAGTTTGAGAGATTTTGCTGTCAATACTCCACCTAATGTCAACCCTTAATTAGTATTGAGTTCCTAGAAAACTTAACTAGAAAAAGAACAGGGGGACCTTAGAAGGCGAGATGATAGGATGTTTAAGAAACAAAGTATTTCCAATTGTTAAGAAATGGAGCAAATGAAGATCCTTACAAGCATTATTAGACAATGAAAGACACACCTATCTGTTTTATTATGCAACAAGTCCTTTAACAATTTGATTGCTAAACATATATAACTTGAGCTGGGTTACAATAGCAATATTTGAGTCCAAAGTGGGCCACCTTAGTTGTGAAATATAAAGTTTTACAAGTAGGTTTTGGATTATGAACTAAAATAAGATATAAAACATAGAACATAAAATGAAAACTAACATCCAATTGCTCGTTATTTTGGATGTTTCTTATTTGTATAGCTCTTGTCTTTGGGCTAATCGGAGAATATGGGTGCCTCTTGGCTTCCCATAGATCATCCCAACACTTTTTCCCTTCATTCATTTTATCTCTCTGCTGGCATCATGGAAAATGTCAATTTCTTTTCTTTTCTTTTTTTTTTGGTTGCCAAAAGTGCCATCTGGATCATGGGATTTTAGAAGGTTTTTGGGGTGTTTTGGGTATGTGGGGGGGTGGTGGTGGGCAGGGTTGTTGTGGTGAGTGGGTGGGTCCTCCTCCTGGTTGTTGAAGCCCTTTTGCTGCTGTTTAGGTAGCCCACCCCGGTTTCATAAATATGCCATCCTTGGACACCTCAACGAATTCCTGTGGACACTCCCCAGCCTGAGGACAATCTCTCAAATACACACAGCACCTAGCATCCATCGTTTACGGCTCTAGTGGTGGTAAAATATACAGATTTCAGGGCAAAACAAATGGTTTGATCCAATTAATACTTAATTTGCAACAGAACCTGCAGGTTACGTCGATAAGTCTTTAAAGATATCCGCTATCTACTTCATGATGAACGATGTTGATCAACTCTTCACTTGTGCACCTGCTGGGCTGGGCCAGGTCAAAGACAAATATCAAGAAAATGCTAGCTCAAGCCTGACCCACCTTGGTGAGGATACCATTGGCCCAAGCAAGTCAAACATAACCCGAAAAGCTGAGGATGTCATGCTGTGCTGCTAAATAGAGGAAGATAGGAGGGTGGGAACAAATTAGAGCTAAAACCAAAGAAAATAGTTTTTAAATCATTAATTAGTTCATATGAATATCCATAATATATTATGTAAAGCATAAGCTGCATAACTAAAATGGACATTAAACTAAATGAAATAGAAGTAAGCATTCCAAGCAACAGTGGGGGGAAACCTCATTCTTCCCAACATCACCACTACATGAGGCATTCATTTCTTGTTGTCCTGGAAAACCTTCTGATTGGGCAGTAACTATGAAGTCCACAAGTTCTGTTAAAGGAGCATTTTCACCTGAAATGCAACAGAGGAACCAAATGATACAAGGAACAGGTAAATTATTCCATCACCACTCACCACCATTAGTTCATTCAGTAGATGGAGATGCAAGAATTAAAACTTCCAGTCATTGGAAACCCCATTTATCTTGGTTTTAAATATGACCAAAAACACACATGCAAATAGTCCATGAAAAGGAAATTTGACGACTGGACATACTTTTCTACAATTGATAACTGATATCATTAGCTACTGAAAGTAATCATTCTGAGACCAATTTTTTGATTGTATGAACATATAGATATACATATATCCAAGTATCGCATTAATATTTATTCATCAAAGTAAATACCATGCACCAAAAATATGCTCAAACCCAAGCGATAATAGAATGTAATTTCAATAATATCAATCATGACCATAGTAATAGTAAAAGTAATAGTAACAACCAAGGTTTCAAATCCCATAGGATGAACGTGTCCTAGTTTTGCCATAAATAGGATGCCACACCGTCCAGTCTTGTCCAATCCCTTCCCCACAACAATCCCGATCATACATCCCAGTAGATATTATCCGTTTCTCTTCCCTTCTTCTTTCCTTCTTTGTTTCATTCTTTCTTTTTTTTTCTCTTTCTTTTGTTCTTTTCTTTCTTTTCTTTCTTTCTTTCCTTCTTTTTTTTCTTTTCTTTTACCTTCCTTTATTTCCTTTCCTTTTGCTTTTTTTCTTTCTCCCTTCCTTTCTTTTTTTTCATTTTTCTTCTTTTTTCCTTTCACTTTTTCCTCTTCTTCATCTTTCCTTTCCTTTTTTTCCTCTTTCTTTTTCTCTCCCTGCATACATGGGTTGCGGAGTTCTGGCCCACCCCAATCCCATTTTCTCACAGCAACAAGACCAGATGGCTGGGATGCTCCCCAACCCACCATGAGGTAAAACCTTGGTAACAACAATAGTATAGTGATTTCATGTGTACAGCAGCTAAAAGACAACATTAGAGGCAGTACACTCAGATTTTCTTAATAAGCGAAGCCATTTTACCAATTAAAAATAGATGGTGCCAATGGCTAACCAAAAAGTTACTCTTGGCAAGCACACAAGTCATGAAAGTGACCTCCTAAGGTCTGCAGGTTCCTACTATAATTCCTGACAAGAAATAGCTTAAGCAAAATATCCATTCGCTTACCATAAATTATGCTTGGTAAGCTCATCCAGATTAGCATCTTATGATGTGCAGGTTCCTACTAACGAACCCCTAGTAAGAAATTAAGCATTGGAGAAGAGAAACAACCACATTCTAACAATACTGCTAAAACCTCAACATGAGAGCTAGAGAGCTCAAATAGAATAGCTCGAGTCAATTAATCAAGACAAGTAGAACAACTTCAAACTATGAACTATGAGGGAACCACCATGCAAGAAGATGCAAATGAACCACTATTGAATTTTGCTAATGGAAATTGATATATGAATTTGAAAAATATGCAAATGTTTATGGCAAATAAACCATAAGAAAAGCAAGCTATGGTTTAAGAATGCTGGTGAGACCATGCATTTCTGAGAAATTGACACCATTTTCTTGATTTTGCATCTTGGTAATGATAACAAGGGAAACAAAGGTATCATGAAATATGAAAAGATAGACAAAAGACAGTGTAGGAAGTGAAAAATTTGCTAAAACAAAATCATTAACCATAATGCACTTAAAGCCTTTCATGGGTTCACCACTTCACCTACAACTTTTCACTTGGACATTAAAGCAGATATCCAACAAATCAAAAATCCAGCTGACCAAATCATTTATCTATGTAAGTTTTCTATCATTGACAAAAGTAAGCAACATGCTGACTAGAAATACTGAAAAACATAAAAATCCGTCTTTAAGTAACACCTAAAACTTCCAAAAATATAAAACTTAGCACAATATGTATGAAAAGCAACAACTTTATATTCGAAATTAGTATCAGACAAAAAGTAATGTGCTCGTTCATCTACAGTGATGTCAGCTAAATATCTATGATCTACTAAAATGCAAATGCATACATAATTTGCAAGTTTACCTATGTATTCCCATCAAAGTTATAAGTATTAAGATGCATCTCTGTGTTCAAAAGGAAAAAACCAAAGCATGCACACAGGGCTACCTAGAATTGGCCAAAAGTAGTTTCTGATCTAAAATGAAGACCCAGATTTTTTTTAACCCTCAAAAAGAAAAATAAAATGAAATATATATCTAAGATGTAGAAACAAACTGGACCAATCAGTTGGTTGGTCTAGGTAATTCAAGCTATCCTTACAGATTAAACCCGGGTCCGGTCTAACCTAAAGGGACCAAGCCCAAATTTTTGAACTTCTGTCCGGTTGAGTCAAGTCAACTTCGATCAGATTGGATCAGGTCAGTCCAATATTCAAGATCTATATGCAACCTAATTGAAGGTTGGTTCTTTCTTTAGGTCCACCAATGGCTCCTGGATTTTGGAATCAACATGGTAGAGTCATCTGAATGTAGTTAAACCACTTGCAACCTGCAAGCAAATTTTAAGAATGAACACAACATGAGACTGGAGTACCCAAAGCACCCATTCTCAAATATGCCCATTGTTGGTATCAGAAATAAAGTTTATAAATTACAGATATTACAGATATAAGTAATATGAACTACCAAGTAATCTTAGTTGCAGTATCTAAGAAAGGATGCAGACAGCAGTTTCCCTTGCTTGTTGATTCATGTAATTCTGTACTATGTTTAAACGGAGTGCAAGAACAATATAAGCTTACCAATGCATCAACAATTCACTTTGATGCATGTACCACTCAACTCCACTTGTAAAAACATAAGTTCCACCTTTTCTCTTTTGCAAGTGCTCAAAGAACTTAGCAAATGTTTGATTTTATCTATCCAAGCATGTCAAAGGAAAATGTTGCATGCAATCAGCATTGATTCAAAAACAACTGAACAGTTGAAACAATCAACAAACATTTATAACTCCTTACCAAGCAGATATATAAAACAGATTTAAGAGAGAGAAAGCATCATTACCAAGTTGACTTATTGCCAAATCAACTTCTTCCTCGGAAAAATCCATGGCCAATAGATATGACTTCTTGTCCAAATCAACATTAGAAGGCACATTGAGCTCCTGTGAGACATGAGGCAAGATAAGGGTAAAGTAAATCTAGAATCAGAATACCTAACTAAAACAAACATGGCCCAATAGTAATTTAGTGAGATCAAAGTGAAACAGCCAACAAGTGAAAATGCACTGCAAATTCTGCACTTAAAGACCGAAGAAAAGGTTTAATACACAGAACATTTGTTATACTACAAAAGAAAACCCTTCCACTGCAAACATAATGTACTTCATAATCAAACAATAACACAGAATCTATGCTGAACCAGCTACACCGCCTTATTGTACATATATATTACCCTAGAGTCTATTTTATGTAGTTTGGATTACACTACTATCCAAATAGTTTTGCATTGTAAATTATCATAGCCTGACATCTATCCTTGATCACCATGCAGCCATGCACTATACGAAAAATGTCAGTTATCCAATTAAAACTGCATATAAACAAATAAACAGTAAAGCACAATTTCATCAGACTGAGAAATAGTAGATACAAATTAGCAGCTGAAAATTGTACAAGAATAAAATTGCTGAGATTCAAACAATCTGTGAATTTTAGATGATCTATGACATCAGATAATGGAGTAATTAAAAATGACCAAATACATGAGGAAAGAAATGGATATCTTAGGGTGACACAGTCCATTAAAAGAGGAATGATCTGATAAGCATTAATAGATATATGATAAGAAACTTTAAAGTCAAGGATCCAACTGTGATAAGGTTCTTGCTCAGAATAGCAAATATGAGGCAAGAGAGGCCAAGCTGAAAGAAATAGAGTGGCATGACAAAAGCATCTTTAGCTTCTCGATAATTCCAAAAGACAGTTGGCAGTAATTAACTCAGAGATAAAAATGAAGGTTTATCGAAGACACCAGCATGAGAAGCAATGACAGCAGCAGCAGAATGCCGTTGGCAGGACTTCTTCTAGTCTAGCTTAGCACAGGACTCAATTGGAAAAAATTTAATGACTTGTAGTAGCGACCGTGATCTACTTGCACTGCCTGAAGGATAGAGGGTGAGCCTTAGTGCAATGGTAAGGTTGCGTTCCATGGCATGGGTTCAAAACATAGAAAGAGCCTCTCCGCATGTGGGGGTAAGGCTGCATACATACCCTCTCCAGAACCTGTAGTGTTGAGAGCCAAATGTGTTGAGAGTCGCTCTTTTTGCATGCCTGGAAAATGTTCCAAAATTTGGACCACAAATGGACGAGTTAATCTTAGGATGGGAGCAAGCATAAAATTTTGGACCTCAATGATGGCATAGCTAAAAACAAATGTCTCTCTTCTGCAATAACATTAGCAAGAGATGATTAAATTGAAGAAGGTTCCCGATGGAAAAAGATAAACTCTGTTGCAGATGCGTCAGGAATCTTAGGGCAGATAGTTGTTGCCAATAATCCATCATCATCATTTGATAAACCTCCAAATACTATGCTATTTAGCTCTCACAATTAACTGAGACTACCATACACAGTGAGAATGAACAGAAAATGTAGCAAGATAACCCCATGTTGCTGAGAAACTGGTCAACAAAGCCACAGTCAAAGAGTAGGAATAAGATGATGAGGAATGAGAACCATAGCATGGTTGTCTTGGTTCCTATTGGGGGGGTGATATGTCATCCATGTCGAAGATATGTACCGGGGGGGGGGGCGCATAGAAGATAAATGAGTACAATCCTAGTGATAGATATGTCATCCCAGATCTATGGAAAAGCTACAGTGAGAAAAGTCATTCAGTACATAATAAAGCAACGAAGGATCTCCTCGATCCTCACTCCCTGACTGATCCTTTCAAATGAAGCTTCCTGATGGAAAATCCTGCCGATCTTGATTTCGCCACTGATTTCGCTTTGATCGCCGATCCTGACTTCGGCCACCAACCCTTGCTTTGGCCGCCAATCTTAACTTCAACCGCTAAACTTGATTTTAGCTGTCGATTTTAGCTTCGATCGTAGGTCCTTAGCCACTAGCATCAGGGCGACTCCTGAACATCGAAACACCAATCCAAGAAAGGTCTTGACCCCAGCATCGTCTTCGATCGAAGGATCCCCTGCCAATCTTCACCTCCATCCACATGCTGCATTCCCATCAACTATTGTTGGCTGCCAACCTTGGAAAGATCAATCCCCACACAATCCCATTAAGTCACATCACTCCACATTGGACCACGCCACTTCAACGGCTGGATGCGTGCCGGATGAGGTCACGTCAAATCATGCCACTCCACGTCGGCTATTTTAATGCAGTCGTATTGGAAGTTCGTGATCTGAATCTGTGGGTCGTCATGACCGTCCTAAAGGACGGACTACTGAAAATGGTCTATGATCCTCATTGGAGAAGATTTACCCCCGCGACTTCGCTGAAATGTTAGCTCGAGCAGAGAAGTACGCGTGCACGGACAAAGCTTTTGAGAATGAGCCCCCGGCAGGTGCGAATGCCAAAGAAAAAAAGAAGAAGAAATTAAGGAGTCTCTACCAAAGGACCACGAAAAGATTCAGCAGTGTTCTCGATCTCCACCCAAGCATCCGAGGTCCCGAACCCCCTTTGGATGTATTATCAATAATGTATTATTTATCTCTCAATAAAATGATCCTTTTTCATGGCACTGCCACTCTCCTCTCAATTTTTGACAAAGGCCTCGACAGTCGAGAAGCGAGGGATAACCCAAAGAAGACCCTCGAAGGCCCTTCGTTCTTCAACAAGTAAAGGCTACAAAGACCTCAGCTGATCGAGAAACGAAGGCTAATACAAAGAGAACCTTCGGGGGGCTAATCTAAAAGGACCCCCAGTACCTGTCGATCCAACCTATATGGGCCAAAGACCCAGACGACTAAAAAGCAAGGGCTAACCCATTGAGGACCCTCAAAAATTCCTCGCTCTTCTACAAGTGAAGTGTCAGAAGATCTTAATCGCACGAGAAGCGAAGGCTAATCCGAAGAGGACCTTCGGAGGACTAACCTAAAAAGATCCTCAAGGCCCACCAACTCAAGCTACGCGAAAGCTACGCGAAGAACGAAGACTAATCTATAAGGACCTCCCTTCAAGGCTTACCGATCCCAATAGTATGGATCGAAGGTCTAAGAGGCTAAGGGGTAACCATCAGAACCCTCACAAACCTCACATATCTCAACTAGCCATGCTTAGGGGCTTCGATCCTTGGCCATCTCCAATAAGAAGTCAAAAAATATAAAAGTTTAGGTCATACAAGCAAATGAGCCCAAGAAAAGAAAAAGGACAGGTGAAATGAAAGATTTCGATTTAAAAATATTTCATTAATAAATTTATTTAATTACAGAAGTGAAGTCGCGAAAGACAAGTGACCAAAAAAATAAAAATATAATAAAAAATAAAATAAACATATATCAACTACATAGGAGATCCATCTTCGGCTGATGGAGCTTAGCACATTACGAACCTGGAGTGTCCTCGATGATCAGGCATTCAAAAGTGGTGTCGCCAACATCAGGTATCTCGAGAAGGTCGACATCCACATTGGAGAAGAGTTGGGCGGCTTGAATTTTGCATTCCCTGAAACCAACTTCAAAGGCCGCGATAGACGCCTTCCTGATTCGGAGGGTCACCTCAAGTTGAGCAGCAGCAAGCAAAGACTCTTTGCACTTGATCTTACCTTCGATGAACCTCCCCACTGCCACCCTATTCGCCAACCTGATCCGGAGATCCGCCATCTCCAATCTCTCTTTATTTATGACTTGAAGGAGGTCGTCATTAGCCTTCCGAAATGAAGCGAGTTCACTCAAAAGCTCGACGACTATTGACCTCTCCTTATTGATCACCCGACTGAGATCGTCGATCATCCCTTGAGCCGAATGAAGCTCACCTTGAAGTCGACTTATCTTAGCAGCCGAATCCCACCTGGCTTCTTCGGTGATTATGGACGATGCGATAAAGTATTTCCGCTTGGAGACCTTGTCCTGAGCATCCCGAAGCTCCTCTCAACAAAGAACGACCTTCGCGGCCGCACCTCATCTAGCTTCACTCGCCACCCGGACGAGCTTGTCACGATGCTCTTCGATCAAATGGTGCTTCTCCACAAGATGCTTCTTACGAGTTTGCTTGGAGAACGCCCTCAAGCGATTTATTTCTACCAAAGCCTTCTCACATTCCTCCATTTTCGAAAATTTCCGTTCTGCATCAGTTGTCTTCTTTTTAGCCTTCCTAATTACCTTTTCGAGGGCTTTGACTCGAGACCGAATTGGCAGAACTGTCATTACAGGCGAAGGATCATAGCAATATTTACATCGACCAAACTGAGACAAACACATCACAATAATTATAAGTCAAAGGAGGTAGAAAATTGCTTTTTTATTAATGTAAAGATGTTCATTACATCGATAGAAAAACAAAAAAAAAGGGTACAAAACTCAAATGTTAATAACCTCAGCCCAAAGATCGGCGAAAGAACTTGAGGCAACTTCAGCAGGCCCCGACGGTGAGAAAACTTCGACAGCAATGGATGTTGGCGCATCCCCTAGCACTGGACCAAACCTTGGCCATTCTCCAACTGCAGTAAGGTCAGGAGCCGAATCTTCTACAGCTCCTAATTCTTCTTTATCTAGAAAGGCCAAAGTCCAAATCTAGGAAGCACGCCAGTATCTTGCTGCGGCGATCGTCTTGACCGACAGCATAAGCATCTTGGTCGAACTCCCCCTTGACCTAGGAGAATTCCTCCGACTCCCGAAAGGCTTCGACTGTCAGACGCCCGACCTCAGCGATCTAGCTCTTCGTCTTCTTCTCGACCTCTGCGGCCTTGGCCTGGACTTCCCGCCATCTTGACTTCTCCAAGGTCAAGTCAGTCTCGACCTTCGTCTTGGCAGCTTCAGCCTTGTCCAGCACCTCTTTCAGGAGCTTGGCTTCAGCCTCGACTAACTTAATCCTCGACCGAACATCAACCTCTGCAGCTTCCGCCTTCTTCTGAGCTTCGATGGTCTCTGACTCGATGATCCTCAGCGAGTTGATGAAAGTGACGATGTGATGGTCCAGCTATACCAAGAAAAAAAAAAGTCAACTATCAAAAAAAAAGGAGAAAAGAGAAAAAAAAAAGACTCACTCGAATGAAGGAGATCACGGCCTCCCTCTATCGTCTCCCGATGCTCTGCTGCCCAATCCTATCCAGATCGATGTCAAGGAGCATCCCTTCGGTCACGCGGCGAGCAGTCTTCCAATCCTCAAGGGTCGCATATGCGAAAAACGAGGATGCACCCTCCCTCCATCCAATAGATGCTTCAACGAAGTCCGGACTTGACTGATCAACTCGAACAGAGGTCCCCTCGGCCCGAGAGTTAGAGAGAGCTGCTGGCATCGGAGGACAAGATTGGATCGGGAGAGCCGATATAGCTCCCACCTGAGTGGAAGAAGCCGAAGGGAGCACCTCTCTCTAACCAGCATTGAAGTGCCTTTGCTTCTTCTGGGCTCCGACAGCAGCTGATGAGGATGCCTTCCTCTTCTTTTACGCATTCTTCCTCAACACCTCAAGCTCTTTGGACCTCATATCTGCAACAAACCAAAATAAGTCAAAAGAAAATAAAGAGATAGTTAAGAAAAACCAACAGAAAAAAAAGGGAAACCGAAATATCGACAGGGGAGCAAGGAAACCCACCAGCAACTGTATGGGAGACAAGGACAATTGACCAAGGGAAGTTACCGAAGGTCACCGACAACCCAAGAAAATTGAAGGAGACGACCAGAGGGAGAGCTTTTCAAAAAGCTTGAAGGAAGTCGAAAACTTGATCAGGAGGAGAAAAAAAACTCTGAAAGCATAAGAGAAGATAGGAAGAAAATATGGCCCCCTTTTATAAGTGCAACAAGACCAGTATGGCCCAGATATCGAATCTCCCTAGCCGTCGGATGGTTGACAATTGGCGCACCCCCATTGACCAACAAAAACCGACAGACGGCTCATATATGGGCTATGCCCAAAATGAAGCGCACCATCCTTCGAGTCCCATAAAACCGCCCCATTTTGCTCGGTCATGATTAACCCTTGACATGACCCTTCTTTTTCTTCGAAAAGGCGCAGACGCATCATTTCAACTAAGACGGGCGTATCTTCAGCAACCGTGTATCAATATACTCCCTTCGTCCAAAACCCTCCATGATCTAAACTCGAAAGTAGGGAGCATATATTGGAGGGTGATATGTCACCTATGCCAAAGACACATGCCAAAGGGGATCCGTGACGAAGTATGCAAGGTTGTCATCACATTATCGATTGGAGATAAATGAGTACAATCCCAGTGATAGATATGTCATTCTAGAACTACGAAAAAGCTATGTTGAGTAATTTAGTACATAATGAAGCAATGAAGAATCTCACTTCGAATCTCATCGATCTTTGCTCTTTGACTGATCCTTTCAAATCAAGCTTCCTAATGGAAAACCTTGCCAATCTCGCTTTGGCCGTCGATCCTGACTTGAGCCGCCGATCCTTACTTTGGCCACCGATCTTAACTTCGACTGCTAAGCTTGATTTTGACTGCTGATTTTAGCTTCAATCATAGATCCTCAGTTACTGACATTAGGACGACTCCTGAACATCAAACACCAATCCTGAAAAGATCTTGGCCCCAGCATCATCTTCGATCAAAGGACCCCCTGCCGATCTTTGCCTCCAACCACAGGCTGCATTCCCTTCAACTATTGCTGCCTGCCAGGTTTAGAAAGGTCAACTCCTACAGTCCCATCAAGTCACATCACTCCACGTTGAACCACGCCACTCCAACGACTGATTACATGCCGAATGAGGTCACATCAAATCACGCTATGCCTAAGAGCAACTGATTGCATGTCAGATAAGGTGATGTCCGCCACCAAAGTCCAAACCGGACAGCATTAGTATGAACAAAAAGGCCAAAATGATCTCCCATCACTTTTCCCCCTATGGCTATCGCCTCCCTATAAATAGAGGTAAAAAAAGGACCCTTCAGGTACGCACAATCGCGCTCGCTCTCCTCTGGCACTTCTTCTAATCTATTCCAGCTTCCTGACTTGGCCGTCGGAGGGTCCCTACCGGAGCCAACTCCGATCAGGACTTGTTTTGCAAGTCTCGCCGCACTTGCGTTTCCCGACCGACTCCAGCCACTCCAATCAGAGCCAGGAATCTGCAGCAACAGTTCCCATATAAGAAGGATTTAAGTAGTTTGACGTTAATGCGGCACTACATATTAAGAATCTTTAAAGATGTAACTTCAAAGTGATGGACCAGGTATGACAATTAGATGGTCATTAAAGCTTAATATCAAAGCCTCCTAGTAAATTAGTCATAGAACAGACTTAAAAGAAGAGAAGAACAATAAACTGACCTGGAACTACCATCAGATACCGAATTGCAATAGCGCAAAAAGCATTGCTACAAAAAAATAGCTTACTTGGTCCAAAAAAGACCAGAAACAACGAACAATGACCAAGTACAACAAGACCAGCTCAAAAATCAAACAGAATCAAACATCAAGCATAATCAAACTTAGAAGAAATCAAGCATAATCAAACATTCAAGAATTCTAGCATAATCAAATCATTCACAAGTTGAATCCAACATACACAGACAGTCCCACAAGAATTCTAGGCTCTGTAAAGACAAATCAAGATTAGATGCTCAAAGTATCCAATGCATAAGAGTAAGGTGGCTTTCCTCTTCGAGTTTGAGAGATATTGCAGCCAAATGAAAGAGAACAAGCTTAGTGTCCTCAGGCTGTGTAGCATCTTAACTGTCATAGTGGGGAAGACAAGACAGAAATTAAGATGAAAAAACCATTCGCACCGGGAAGGAAACCAACAAGAGAAACAAAAAACAGCAAGATCTGATGTCAATTTGCCATTAACATCAGCAGGATGTTCCAAAATCAAACAAAATCACTTGAAATATCACCTTTAGAAAATCTCAGACATCAAGCATAATCAAATGATTTACAAGTTGAATCCAACCTATAGGAACAGTCCCACAAAAGGTCTCGACTCTGCCAGGATAAATCAAGGCTAGAAGCTCCAAGTATCCAATGTATAAGAGTAAAATTTATATTGTTGTATCTACCTACGTGGCCTTCAGGTTGTGGGAAAGAAGAACGAGGATCTAATCACCAGAACCACAGATGCTCTAGCTAATCTTAACCACCACCAGATGTGAAAAGATGATTCAAGGCAAAAAGTGTGCAATTGCGTGACTCCATATATGCATGCACATATATATATGTGTGTGCGCACACATGCATGCATGCACATACATAGATCAAGAAAGACATAAAAATAAATATCACATACATACCATATATGCATTGCATACATACATGTTGCGTTTGTATGCATTACATATATGTATGAATATGCATATGTATAAAGAAGAAGCAATACACAAAAACAAACAAAGTATGTATCTTTATATACATGTGCATAATGGTGCACAATGTACAGGTGGTTTGAGCATTAAGCTGGTTAATATAGCAAAATATTGTAAATAGTATATGCAGCCAGTACATAGTACTAATAAAATATAATCACAAACACCTGAAACATTGTTTTTAAGTGTTGAAACAACTCTTCAATATAAAAGGAAAAACCATGCAACTTGAGAGATAAAAGTATAATGCACAACAGTCATTGATGGCAAATTGCTTTATACAGAAAGAAGATAACCATATTTAATAGCCCATTTTCTATAAACTACAATGCAAAACAGTTGTTTACGTTAAATTGCTTTATACAGAAAGGAGATAACCATATTTGATAGCCCATTTTCTGTTTCTAGGTTTTATAAATTGCTTTGCATTGGAAAAGATGACTGTATTCAATAGTCTCTTGTTTTGTTTATAAGTTTGTTCATCGCATGTCATACACCACAGCATCAATATATTATTAACTTGAGTGGACAAACTAATGCCAGATGAAAAGTACTTGTTTTTCCTTTTTGGTGAGAATAAGTACTTGGTCTTCAATAAGACAATCTAGTAAAATAATTTGTTTTTCAGTAAGGAAATGGAAGAAAAATCAGCAGACTGCAGAAAATAATGGATGCTAGATGACTGCCGAAACTACAGTAATGATTCTTTTTTCCTCTCAATTCGAAAAATGAAGCTCAACCATTCAAGCATGACCAGCCTTTTTCTCATTACGAAAGTATTAAGCTTGGAAATTTTGAAGGACTCGTTTAAACTAAGAATCCGCTAGAAGATTATGCATGCAAGTTTCTTATCAAGGGATTTGTAATTAACACCCCTATAATCTAATCTCACACAATATCTAAAGATCAGGTACATCATGCAATGTTCACTCAAATAGTATGAACATGCCACAACTTCCCAAAATGCCCAGAAAATGCACTCTAGGAGAAGTAATTTGTACCAGTACACAACAGAGTACTTTCTACAGAAAGATCTAGTCATTGAGGTAGAAGGCTTCGATTGTTATACAAACCGCAATGTAAAAAATGTAACTCTAATGACAAGCACATATACATATATTACCAGAACATAGTTTTACTAGAATGAACAAAAGATAGCAAGCAAGGATATCCAAAGGTGAAAACACAATATAAGGCCATAAGAATAATAATCTCAAGATGAAGGCACAGCATAGTATTTCTGTTGTGTGCAGTGTCTAGGACTAGCAGTATCCTAGTCAGCACATGTTCCCTGATTCAAGTTCACAATACATTCAGACAAGAAATAAGAACTTAAGGATCACCTGATTTTCCTCGCTATCATCTGTGGTGAACTCAAGAGGTGAACCTTCTTCATCATCAAAACTGGAGAACCCATCCAGAGAACTTGATGCATCGGGACTTGACTTCTGAAGGGCCTAATTGATTCCAAAGAATTACCAAAACTTTAATCCAACTTAAACTTTTCAGTCCCAAAAGAATTGATACTCAGAATATCAATGAAAAACGATGGAAAGCATACTAATAAAAGACACTATATCATCAAATTACACATACTAATAAAAGACACTATATCATCATTACACAAATAGATAAATGCAAACCAACCAATGTTACACACAGACATACTTTGAATTTATTATGTATCCCTGTCGCAAATGCATGGTTGTAAGAAAACAAACAAAATGTAAGACAGCAGAAAGAAGAGAGAAGGAAAAAATATAATGGGACAGAAGATGTATAGAGAGAAAAGGTTCGATAATTTCTTTTCTGATTTCCAACTTGGCATCAAACACCATCAAAATTTGTTTTTCTACAGCTTCATAAACCATTTGTAATGTTATAACAAATTAACAAAGTATGACAACAGTTCTAGCTCCCCCCCAAAAAAAAAATAAAAAAGAAACATCCTGCATCTTTTACGTTACACGAGAATCATTATATCATAAATGGAATTATCATTAGAGTCATAGCCATTATTATCTAGAAATAGCAGATGCCCCACAGCCAAATGTGCTCCAATAATGTTTGGCCTTGTCAGTGTGCATGATTATATGGTAGATGAAACAAACCTTCTTCTTTTTATTCTTATTCATCATATACCATGTAAACAGTATACTTGACATTATAGACACCATGACGCCTCTGTATCATGTGCATGTCTCAATCAGGTGATCATATCCCTCACTGGATTTCATGTCATATGATTCACTCAGCCCCTGTATCGCAGTTCAAAAGAACCTGCAGAGCATTGCAAAAATCTGAAACTAGTATTGTTGTGAAAATTTATCTGTTAGTGCTTTCCATTCATTATCCTGACCTACGCCTTCTGATGCTACTATCTTTTTCTTTGGGACAAAAATAAAGCAAACCTCATTATGTATTCCTTTTCCTAGCAGAAGTCGAAAGAATTACTTCTTGAAATCTCATCAAACAGTCATTTCATCTACATATGTTAAGTTGCTTTCAACCCTTCCCCCTACCCTCCTCAATGCTAGCCATTTTGCCAATTAGCTTTGCTTTGCAAGCATGCCAGATCTCATATGTGTGGGACCCATGTTATAGACAACCAACTCAAATCACTAGAGAATGCGCTATAATGTCTTGCTGTACATCTCATGCCAGTACAGAACATAACCTTTCAATCTGTAGATCGTAGAATCAATTTTGCATCACTTCAATTCATACTGAGGTTGTGCTGGCTTCTTATCTACTCTCAAAGGATTGCCTCGTACCTTTCCTCCCCAAAAATCCAGCGAAATCCAAATTTGATATGCCTGCGCTTTGCTTTCGCTTGTAAACAGTTATGAAGAAATGCCAGATTCAACAACTTAGTTTTGCAAAGATATTTCAGTCCAAAAAATAAAAATAAAAAGAAACAGCCAAGTAATTGGATTTGATCCTTGGGTTGCTTTTCCTCAGTTTCTATCAACATTAATTGCCTATATCTTTTTCTTTCTGAAAATCCATTTTGCACTTTGCTTTGATTCTTTTGCTTTGTGTACGACTTATAAACATCTTTAAATTTAAGAAAAAGGGTGAAAAACTTCTTCCAATGCCAAATCCAACAACTCGGTTTGGAAAAGACGTCAACCGGAGAGACATCAAACAGCCAACTTCATTTCCAGAGACCAAGACTGGTAGCAATGGATGTATGCTTTTCAGTGTCTTCAGTGGAAATATTCAAAATATATACAAAGCCTGTAACCTGCGCCTAAAAATTAAGTGAGAAGGGAAGAAACAATTAGATAAAAGCAAGGGTTGAAGTATCAGAACTGATATCCATATTAGGTACACTTCAGATATAATACATTAGGCATTGTATGGTACCGTACAGACATGCAGAACGCATCTTGGTGCCAACACACTAAAGTGGAGGTGAAATACAATGTGTTGGTAGGTTACCAACACAGTGGGCATGTCAGTACCAGGATGGATTCAGTACAGCTGGAATGGACAGCTTCAGGCTGGTACTCAGATCCTGTGCCTAGAAATTAAGTGAAAAAGAAAGAAATGATTGGGCCATATCAAGGGTTGAAGTATCAGAACTGATAGCCATATTACTGTGTTACAGATACAGTACAGTAGGTATCTTATCATACTGTTCAGACACATAATACGCATCTTGGTGCCAGCACACTGAAATAGAGGCGAAATACAATGTGTTGGTAAGGTACCAGCACAATGAGTGCATCTGTACCAGGATGTACATGCTGGTACTTAGATGCTTGGACCGTATGACCCTTGCAGCATAAATAAAATTTATTGTAATAACCTGCGACTATATATATATAACTAGGATATTAGTGAAGGCCATTAAACAGTGCATAATCTTTCATAAGTATCAATAATTGCTAAAATTTTGAAACAAGGTACTGAAAAATTAGAACTCGTAGTTACAAGTAGTAAACTTTATCTCCACCTTAGAAAAGTGGAGTACATTATTTCGGAATAATCACTTACAGAATGTTTAAGAAGAGCCTCGAGTAGCAAATCAGCACGATCTTCACCTGCATGTGTAAAGAAACAGCATATCCCATATCTCAAATGACAATAATGAACAAACTAGTGGTCTGTAGATGGGAACATTTCAAAAGAAACAATATATTATGAGTTTCCATAAAAAGCCTACCATTCTCCTCGATAACTTTGTCAACAAGAGTTGGCGAAAATCCCATTCCAATAAAATATGATTTTAAATGACCACTAGAAGAGCTGGGAACAGTTTCCTACAGTAAATTAAGGGAAAGAATAAGTGGTAATGCAAACAGGTATAGATACAATCTATTATAATTGGTAGTCTTTGACCTATAGTCAAAGCATGATCAACCTAAAGCCTAAAGACTAAACCTATGCAGATGAAATTGGCATATCATTGTTCGATAAGACATGGAAAAAAGAGCAAGTCGCACATATAGCTTGAAATTCTCTCCAACATGACCCCTTGTCCTTTGTTGACAACCAATTTAACGATATACCGTCTCTAGTTATGTCACATGATGTTTTTCTCATGTTATAATATTTAATTTGTGCGATTATTGGAGATAATGTTTAAGCTATTTGGTCTTAATTGTAGGGTTCAGAAAGTGATGGTATAGATGCACAGGCAGGGCAATTAGCGATCGCCAAATCCTCGAGAACTGCATAGTCATTTTCCCATATATCATGTTGCAACAATTTATAAACAGAATGATAAAACTGCCACTGTCGAGAAGGCAAAATACACCCCTCCCCACCCTCGTAAAAATACAAAAGAAAAAAAAAATTCCCTACTTTCTCTCATTGTTTGTGTTTATCCTCCAATTCTATTCATCTGAAATAATTCCCTTAAAGGAGAAAGTTTAAAACTATTTCTGCAGTGCTAAGAGTATATTTGTGAATGATCTATAAAGCCAGTCAGACTTTCAAGAGTTGATGCATAAAGCATAACATTAAGTTTTAAGTATGCCTATGTGGTGTCACTATCAGAGCAATCTTACAAGAAATTAGCACATTATATTTCAGCCCTGATCATTTCTTTTAACACATTTTCTGGACAAACCCATTCTGGAATTGCTTTCATTCTTTTCTCTGTGATGTTCATTAGAATGTGGTGTACAGCTTTTTCTATGAAGACCATCTTCACTCTAGATTCAAAATGCAGCCATAAAGAGAAGAGTATAGGTAATGTCCCCATGGTACGGAGATGTTCATGTGTACCTGATTACCTCATTCCTTATCTCATCCAGTCCTGAAAGTTAGATGGCACTCAATGTGCAGCTATCCAACAACTGAAGTGCAAGGCATTTATGCAGTGTCCAAACTAGAAAATTTCCTATTTGTAAAGTATTTTTGTCTAAGAAAATAATATAGGTAGCCTTTCAGGTACATTCTTTTGGAAATTATGAATGCTTTGCAATCACAAGCTATTTGCAGTGGTTAAAAGGTGATTTGTGATATGAAAGTTATCAAAAGCCTACAAAGTGGTTATACAATGAACAGGCACTCTAGCAGATGCCAAGGTGAATTTTATTTAAAATAAGGAAAAGTTAAGAAAATAACTTTGCATTTTTTTTAGGGTTTATTCTCAAGTATGACGTGTTAAATAGTTGAAGCATAATTATTTACTCTCTACCAAATGGAAAATAATCAAAATAAAGTTAAAATAACTAATCAAAAATTAATTGAACTTGCAGCTTGTGAATAATAACCAAACTAAGATGTTTCTGCGCCAGTGAACAATATAGGGCAGTTGCAACTTGCATGCTAACATGCTTAACACACCACCCATTATCCATCCAAACCTGTCCCATTTGGCTCTCCTAGTCAAAGGTAAGCTGTCCAAATGCAAACTAGATGGCCAAAGCGTATATGAGAGCCACCTAGCTTTTTGGACCATCGGTGGGGTGGCCAAGGGGCTGACAAAGCCTAGTTGACCAACTTCCCGTATCATGGTCATTAGCGCAGCCATCTAATCGTTAACATATTATGGATTTGTACAAGTCTGCATGCATGCATATTTCTGTGTGTTTGGGAAGGGGGAAAGGGGAGAGGTGGAAGCAGTCAAAAAATTTGTAGCCCAACCTTAGCCAAGACTTCTAGACCATTTGCCAAGAGCCATCCTTCTCTAATGTCAGAGTTATTCATGCCACACATAGGCTCATGATTTTCCAATAAGGCCCATTTCCTAGCAAACCTATCATCTACATCATGCAATTGCTGATATACATTTCCTTGTCTTCCTTTATATTTCACTTTCATTTACTCTCTCATACCATATCCGTCTTCTTCCTTGCTTTCTTCCGTCATTATGTCTCCATTCTCTTTTCAATGACACTCAAGATGAACACGATGTAATACCATAGTCAGTAGGAAGAAAGCGCAGCACCCTAGAAATGTGTGCCAAAACCCATAGGTAAACCTTTTCCTACTCAAGTGTCCTATTACTGATCATGTTCAACCTGGATGACCTAACATCATGCAAACCTTTAAACATTCTATTCTCCCCTTTCTAGCCCTTGCTAAAATCCTATGCTATCCCATCAAAGGCTATCTGAATGCCAGCTAGAACATTCATATCTTGTTTGATAACTTGTTTTTATTTTTATTTTTTGCTGCATATTTGATAATAATCCATGCTTATTGATGAGTAGATATAAGTTTGTTTCACTTGTTACATGAATATAGCACCAAAATTTAAAACTCAATTAAGATAATAAGTAGTTGCATCAGCCAACAACTTGCACCGCTTCTCTTGCTATTTTAACACTTCATGATTGTTAAGGGTTCAAAAATCAATAGGAGACTTCTCGAATTACTTAAATTATCCTTAGAAAAATGGAAACTTCTTTCTTAAATCTGTCAAAAAAGAAATGCAGTTTCAATTACATTTCAGAACATTCAGCTAATAGCATGTTTGGTTGCCCATAAGTGAGGGCTCTAAAGTAGCATTCTCCCAGAAGTGGGCACTTCGGGCTACTTGGTTGTCGAAAATGACCACTGAAGTGCAATTCAGCAGCTTCAGCTAGAAGTGGAATTTTACTCCACTCCCCAGTTCAGTGGGTTATAACTGGAAGCCCACTTGGCTGACTTTGGCAAGGTAGGACCCAGAGTTGCCTAAAGTTGGGCCACTTTGACTTCTTCCAGTTTTGCACAACCCCAAGCCCCCAAAACTAAAGAATACTACCAGATAAATGGGGTGAACACATGATATACAAAAATAAAGCTTGTTTCATGGTTATCCTCATCTACCCTAGCTGTAGCAGTTCTGTTTTTTCTTTCCATATTTCAGTGGTCGATTGAATCCACATTGAACACCTTCCGATCTTACAGGATTTAACAGAATACAGTTTTTTCCTTGATTAAATAATATACCAGTTTTAACAGTTGATGATAGTCAGCAAGATCCAATGAAGTATTCAAGACATATAGCATGTTTTCTAGCAGTAATAAGATATGACATTAGCATATAAGTTAACGTAGTTTGTTAAAAAGGAGGACTGCAACAGATTTCCAAAGAACATAAACACATCCAGAGATTAATAAGAAGACAGTAATGATCAAGGTTCCCAAAAAGGGAAAAGAGCAATAAATAAATTCATGGTGTAAAAATAATACCTCCTTTACTAAGTTTAGGCCAGAACAGGGCTTTGAACCTGAGGAACCAACCAAAGGCACAGTTTGACCCAAAATCTCAACATCTGAAGAATCCCCGCTGTCTGAGCATTCAACCTTAACCTATATCGATCAAAAAAGAGGCCGTAAGCAAAGAATTGCATTAAGTTATCACAAGAAAAAGGCGTTTTTGTCTGGGCCAATACCATTTTGTTGCAATTTCACCGCTCTAAAGATGAGACCTCCAATAGTTTCTGCCATCAAAAAAATATTAAAAACGAAGGAAACAGATATTTTCCAATATAAAGCACAGATTTATAAACCAACATTAATATTATCCCCCACTGATTTTACTTCACATAACTTGAACTAAGCAACAAAATCTTAACCTGCATATTACTTTATAAATTATAAAGATCGCCAACCAATGCAATAACTTTTTGAATACTTAAAGAAAAAAAAATCCAAGATAATATTAGAAAGGCTAGTCACCAGAGTAATCAAACGATATATGCAGCAAAAAAGAAAGAAAAAGAAAAGATCATAAAACAAATTCAAGAAAAGAAAATTTTCATAAATCCAAGAAAGGTACTAATATTAAAGGAAAAAGAAACGAGAGATGATTCTTTGGGATAAATAAGGCAAAAACGCCAACAAGAAAGAATATAAACCCTACATTGCTGCGAAACCTATCCCAAGATGAAAATAGGATTGCCGGATTTATTTCTTGACATGGAAAACAAGCAGCTAAACCCTAATCCAGGATTAACTCGCAAGCAACAAAAATCAACAAGACAGTCACAAACATACAAGAAAATTAAACAAGACAGACGGTAGAACGAGAGAAAGAGATCATTAAAACATACATAACATCGATGGAATCACAGGAGAGAACGAATACCGGCAATCAGTGCAGAGTGAGGGGGAGACGAGCGTCCAAGGAACCTCGGAATTCGCGCTTCGCTGCGTCGCGCAGATGGAGAAAGCGAGGCGTTTCTTGGGAGCACAA
Source organism: Elaeis guineensis (assembly GCF_000442705.2). NCBI lineage: Eukaryota > Viridiplantae > Streptophyta > Magnoliopsida > Arecales > Arecaceae > Elaeis > Elaeis guineensis. The sequence continues at coordinate 14,545,230 of NC_025997.2, forward strand.
GAAAAGCATGTGAGCTCGAGACCGTTGATGGTAATTATGCGTTCACATAGAAAGAAGTCGGTGCCCATGTGTACCAAATTTCCTATAATACCCTCTTTCTTTACAGAATTGGCGACAGTGTTTAGATATAGAATTAATGAAAAAACCTTCTGTCGGGGGTAAGTTTGGAATTTAAGAAATTACAGCAAATTTTAAATAAAAAGGGCAGTTTCGGTAGTTCACTTGTATAAATGACTGCAATACGAGAGCTATTCTGGCGGACGCAGAACTGGACCAGGTTTTGGGACTGTACATTTTGGAGCCATAAATTTTAGCTTACTCTGTTTTCGAGCGAGAGAAGAGTTTTTTTTTTTTTAATATCTTTTTGCTCTTATTTAGATTGTTTTCTTTCCCTTCTTTTTGTCTCTATTTCACACTTTTGATTTGTGCACCTGATGCTACCCTCCACCAGGGCATATTGTTGCGTGGATTCCACTCGTCACGTGTTTATCTCAGTGATGGCCCATCATAATACATCATGATGATTGGTGGCATATGCTAACATGGCTGTGTATGCAATGCACACAATAATTTTTATTTCTCTGAAGTCCAAAGGTCACCGATGGATGGTGGATGGCAGCCTTGCACTACTACCACTAAAAAGTTTGGAGTAGTCATAGCAAGAGGTGCAACACAGATATCCATGAACCGAAGAGAGAGAGTAATTGGCAGCCAGCTCATGTAGGACACATGTCATGCATCTCAGACATCACTAATCCACATGTCAAGAGGCATGCAATAAAGAGCATCCTAATATAATATTATAATATTATTGAGTGCAAGATATGTGAGATTAGAATTTTCAATGCAATTATGAACTGAGACTTGTCATTGTGGTACCATTTTGCTCCTCAAATGATTATAATACTACAAGATGTTATACGTTCAAAATTTGAATCTAGGCAGTAAAATTTAGGGTTGGGTTACCTATTTCTTCAAAAAAAAATAAAAAAAAATTAGTGCAACTAAAATAGGAGAGAAAATAATAAAATCTCTATATTTTAGAGCTCCATAATATTTTTTACAGCATATTTCACTTTACGATAAATTAGAGCAACATCCCTTCTACTTTAACTCAATTTCCTTACACCTCTTGTATTTTAAAAAATGTCAAACTAATTCTTTCAGTTATCGATATATTTCGATATAGTCCAACTATTATTTCTATTAATAAAATTTTAAAAATAATAAAAAATCCATCTCCTTCCTCCTCCCTCCTCCTTCATGGCCAGTTTCTCTGTTTCTCCCACTTCCTTCTTTTTTTCTTTTTCTTCCTCTCCTTTCTTTTCATCCATTTTTCTTCTCCCCTTCCTCCTCTCTTTTCTCCTCCTCTCCTTTCTCCACTCATTCTCCTCCTCCCTTTTCTCCTTCTCTTTCTCTCCCATTCTTCTCTTTTCTTTCTTCTCGCCTTTTTTTCCATCTACTTCTTTTCCTTATCATTTTCCTCCAAACTATCTATAAACCATTCTCCTCCTCCCTTAGGTTTTGAGAGCTTAATTTTAGTAGAAGCATAAAATTTTATGGGGTTTGGGGAAGAAACTAAATGGATGGATTAGAAAAATTTTATTCCATGGGGAAAGAAATTAACAAACATCATGAATAAAAAGATAAACAGCAATCAAGAGGTTAAGGTGAGGAAAGACTGATGGACCACGGAGGAGAAAGGGAAGGAGAAAAGGAGAGGAGAATAGGTGGAAAAAGAAAAGGAGAAAAAAAGAGGAGAGAGAAAGAGAGGAAGGAGAGGAAGAGAAATAAATGAAAATAAAGGGAAGAAAGAGAAAGGAATGAAGAAGGAAGTGAGAGAAAGAGGGACATCGGCCATGGAGAAGGAGAGAGGAGGAAAAAGATGGATATTTTTATCATTTAAAAAATTTTATTAACAAGATAGACGGTTGGACTACATCAGAACATATCGATAACTAGAAAGGCTAGTTTAATATTTTTTAAAATATAGAGAGTATAAGTGAAATTGAACTAAAATAGAAGAGGTTTTCTGTAATTTATCTTGCACTTTATCTCTAATATCCATGCATTGCATTTGTTGGATAATAGTATATAAAAAATCTCTATTTCATAAAGTTGATGAATACAATATATCCTCCTATTTTTAGTTTATGTGATTGCCATTGCCTATTAGTAATTAATTGGATGGCAAAATCACAAAAGGAGGGGGCATAAAGTAATTGAATTACAAAAATAAACAAGAAATGCACATAGCCGACCACAATTGAAAAAAAAAGGGGCCAAATAACATTATTCATCATACAACAAAATTATGTGTTGGTTGTTATTTTGAAATTTAGACCAGTGATGTTAGTAGCTCACAAACCAGCATTTAGAACCTTTTACATTGAATATGAGAGAAGATGTCGATTTTTCACTGCTGCAATTGAGGTTTCCAAGATTTAATCATCTTGCTTATTGGTGGTCATGAGTTTACGTGCCATCAAACTTTTAGATGTTCCTGCATAGCCCATAAGTCAACATACATGTTGGATTATTAGTTGATTTGTTTTATCACCGGTATACAAAATTGTATGTAATTTTCTAAGAAAAAGGAATGTTAGATGGAACTCTGATTTCGTCAGTTATAAGTGTTCCAAAGAGATTTGGTGACAAGTGGCCTCATCTTAATACCTCCAATAAACGTTGCTAGTGTTCGTGTTGAATTTGATGGATGCTGTATGCCAATTAGATTAGGTTAGTGAGAATAGGATTATTTCTTTAAATAACACCTCCTAACAAAGATAAAAGAATATTACAAATAATAATACGACATGAGTCTGACTTTTTTTTTCTCTTTTTTTTGGATTTGATGGGTCACAAGTCTGTCACAGTCACAATTATTATTTTTTCCATGATGGAACCGTTCGAATCATTGTAATAAGGCAATTATTAACTCATCAAGCCAACGGCAGAACAATTACAAAATGCCGTACTCACGAATAAAAAGGCTATTTTCAAATGCACACCGAATAATCCATATGTAAATAACAATTTACTTATTAGCAAATAAAATAAAAATAATCATTTTTTTGGTACGATTAATACTACACTCTCAATTTGAAATCACAAATCAGAGTTCATAACAGTCACTACATATTTATGAAAAATTTTTTCATAAACATGAAGGACATCTTATCACGATATCATAAAATAATAATAAAATAAAATTTAAATAATTAATATTTAATTTTAATTAAATAATCAAATCAAATATTTTATAAAAATAATATTTATGATCTTATATCAAATTTTAATAAATTTTAATATAATAATAAAGTTCACCTTAATTCCTTCCAATAATGAATTCCAAGTCAAGCTCTTTTAAATCTGTAAAAATAGTAAAATATAGAATAATAGATTAGATATCCAGTAAATAATAATTATTTTAATTAAATAATTTATATAATAATATGAGTTATAAATATCAAAATATAATTTTCATTAACCAGTCACCAACGTAATCAAATTTATTTTCAAAACATAAATTTAGTAATGTCAATATCTTTCAAATATTCAAATATATAATCATATATTGAATTTTGAAACAATTATATTCAAAAATCTAAATCAAAATAAATCTACTCAACTCATCAGTCTTTAACTATGACCATATTTATATCCTGAAGTTGGATCGAAATACTATACTTGTATCCTGTGATTGGGTTGGAGTACTATACTTATATCCTATGACGGGGTCTGGACACCATACTTATTAGACATGGGCAATAGGTTGGGCCACCTATTACACGGTCTGATCTGACATGATTAAAGGGGGTCGGGCAGGACTGAGGGTTTGCGGCCCATGGCCCAGGCTTGACATGGCCCATAAGCGTCTGGACTGGCATAGCCCGCGGGCCTGGCACAACTTGACACGATCCAGGCCCAATCCAGGCACGGCATGGCCTGCGTGCTGGTCCGACCCACATGCTGGTTCGATTTTTTTTATTTAAAAAATATAATTTTTTTATAAATTAAAAAAGATTAAGGAGCAAAATTAAATATAAATATTAATTTTTTTTATAAAAATAAAAAATCATCTTGTAATGATGGGGTTTGGCATGGACCTCTATCGATATATTAATAGCAATCAAAATGGTACAAAGAAGGAGGGGGCTAAGCCTGACCTCCAGAATATAATGAGAGAGGAGAAGAAATAAAGGTGACTCATCTCAATAATTAAAAGATAAAAATTAAAAAAATATAAATATAAGAAATTAATAATTAAAAATCTTATTGTTCGTCATTCGTCGATATTATTTGTGTCATCATCATCGTCAGATGTTGCATCATATCCACCTTTAATCTTGAAGTTTCGCTTCGGCATCCAGTTAATCTTTGAAGCAGAGCAGTATTTCAATTATCTTGCCAGTCATCCTATTATTCTTTTCATCCAGAATATGTCGATTTGTACTAAAAATAGATTTTGATATTATTATGGATATCGACACAACTAAGATATCACATGCAATAGCGAACATTATAGAATTTTATTTTTAACACTTTTTTACCAAGTTAACACATCAAGATTCTCTATTTGATTTTCATCATATGCAGATGGAAGATCATTTCGTAAATAAAATTTAAGTTACTACTTAAAGATGAAGATGTAGATGCACTTAAAAAGTATGTGTATGTCTTTTATATGTAATAAATGAGAAAATAGATGATGAACGAGAAGTACTAGAAGAACAGATGGAGGTTTGTGAACGAGAAGCACTAGATTTTGAACTTTTTTATCATATAAAGCATAAATATTACAAAGAAGTTGGTTTACCTCAGCTTAGCAGGTTCGGGTCTTAATTCATATTTTCATAAAATACATCTAGTAAAATTAACACACCACTTAATTTAACATATGGATCAAATACAACACTAAGTTATGTATAGGACATATTCTGTTCCAATACTTATTCCATTTAGATTTCATTTCATAAATAATAGGCTCCAAAATATCATCATATCTATGTTGTAAAAATTTTTGGCTAATAAGATATACTTGTTGTAAAAATGAACAAGAGGTTGGATAATAAACATTAGAAAGAATATCAGTGGCATTATAAAAACTAACCAAAAATTCTTCTAAAATTTTATCTTTGTTTCAATCATTTTTATTAATATAAAATCTAATTCAGATCATTAATATATTACTTAATAATTTTTATATGATATGCATCATGTATCATAGTATATATTGAGTTTCAATAAGAAACTATATCAAATTTAAATTTTTTAAAATATCTATCATAATCTATAATATTTACTTAAATTCTTGAAGTCTTGATCTTGAAGCATGAATAAAAAAATATTTTTAATTTTTATAATAATATCTTAAATCATATCCATACCAGATTAAATAAAAAATTTAAAATATGATATGCACATCTAATATGCAATAAATTTTTATTTAAAATTATGCAATAAATCTTTCAATAATTTGATAGCAAAATTATTATTAGATACATTATCAAAAATAATTGACATAATTTTACCATTAATGCCATATGAACATGTAGTTTGGTAAATAGCGTTAGAAATTTATAGTTCAGAATGTGAAAAATCAAAATAAGAAAAGTATGAATACATTTATTTCATAGTCAATCATTATCAATATAATAAGCAGTAATAGTAATAAAATAATAACTACAATAAATACTATCCAAATATCAAAAGTTAATGATACTTTTGAATTTAGAATAGAAAAAATTTTAATTAAATTTTATTTTACTATAAAAAATAATCATAGCTACTCTTCTAAATGTGCGCCTACTAGTTCTTTTATAAGCAGGTTGTAGGGTTAATTGAACATACTCTTCAAAATTAAAAAACTCACAAAGCTAAAAGATAATTCATCCTTAATTATCTATTTTACCAGTACTTTCTTTTAATTTTTATAATTATATACAAAATTACCTACAAGATTATCTTCTTGTGTATTAAGGATACTTTGAAACGAGCATCACTCATCATATAGTTCTCTTGATATCTTTTCAAATGACCAGTTTCTTTACTACTAACACAACTATATAATTTGATATATTTTTTATATTTTATTTTAAAACTTCATCTACTATGACTCTTTTAAACTTATTTCATACAGCACTAATCTCTTACGAAAAAAAAGAGACAGAGCCTTGACCTTCGATATTGGTTTTAAAAAGAGCAGAACTGTAGTTTTTCTCTCTCATAAATCGAGGAATATCAAAATGATTCTCATCAAAAGATGCTATATCTAAATATGAGTTATGCAAATAATAAAAATTAATTAAAATATTAAATTAAAAAATTGAGTAGAGATAGGTGGAGAGCTGGAGATTTGTGAGCTTTCTCTTGTGCTCCTCAGGACCTCAACAAGGATCTCCAAGCTCCAAAGCTCCAATAGGTGGACTAATCCTCATCTTGTGTAGTACTTGAATACTTGTTAATTATTAATTATAAATATTGAATACTTGCTAAATATTGCTAGAAGAAAAATGAGTAGTAGAGAATGAGAGGAGAATTGATTTGGTGTGGTGAAAATAGAAGAAGAGGGGATATTTATAGGAATCCTAATATTTTTATTTTCTCAAATTACCCTTAAAATTAGCTATTATATGGCTGTTATGAGGGTTAAAATGGTAAAAAAAAAAATAGTAGTTATCCAAAGCAAAAAAACTAAAAAAAAAGAATTTGTTGTTATAGATCATGCTTGGCTTATAATAGTCTTAAATGGGCCGTGTCTGGCATGGCCTATAACGGCACTAAATGCAGCTGATAGGCGCACAATTTTATTTTTTTAAAAAAGTAGCCCAAACGGGCTGTGCAGGTACGATCCGTAACGGGCCTAAACGGGTCATGCCAAGCAGGATCAATTTGGGCTTTTTTTTTAAAAAATAAAAATAAAATAAAATTGTGCTGCCCATCAAGCCTGTGGGCTTAATTGGCCACAGGTCGTGCCTGGGATGGCCCGCCAGACCCCAGGCCTAGGACGTGCCAGCTAGGGTTCAGATAAATAGACTACGCCTGGCACAATCTGTTTAGACCCTGGCCGATGGGCCTGAGTCGGATCATGCTAGGTATGGCCCAATGCTTATATCTATATTTATATTCTGTGGTTGAATCAGAATACCACATTGTATCCTATGGTGAGGTCGAAATACCATACTTGTACCATATGGCCGGATCAAAATACATATTATATCCTATGGCTGGATCAAAATAGAATCATAAGTTCAAAGCATTAGTGCATAACCTCTAATTATAGGATTCAGAATATAGTCAGGTTGAGAGTCTAAAGCCGATGCATATCAAATTTTTTTTCATAGAATAATACATATTTCATAATAAATCAAAATATGTATACATAATTTCATATCAGTAAATGGTTACAGTAATAGTACAAGAAAATATGACTTTGAAAATTCATATCAAATTCTATTCAAAACATATTTCGTAAGATTAATAAATCACATGTAAATCTATAACAATTTGTCCAATATTCATAGTAATATGATACAAATGAAAAATCTAGAGAAAGTGAATCATTACTTACCTTACATACGAAGTCAATCAATAAGTCTAATTAATTTTTAAAATCTCTCTTAGAGTCTATTACCACTGTATCGAAAATCTATATATCTTATTGCGTAAGAGCATAGATTTTCCTTGGATTCGAGGTTTCAAATTACCATCTTTGTTTTATTTAGCTATTGGAGTAGACTGACTCTTAATTCTCTATGGCCACTTAGCTATTTTGTAATCTATTTTATCATATTTAAAGAAAACACTGATGATCCAATGGTATTCACTATCCACATGAGCTTTACCACACTTAGAACATCTAACACTGTTAGATGACCTAAAGTTGTCACTCGCTGACCTCTTATTTGAACTCCTAGTATTTTTATTACTTTATCGTCGAGAATCATTTGATCTATTTTTTTTTTATTTCTTTCTTTCTCAACACATTCTTTATTGATTTTCTTTTAATTATTAATATTTTATTTACCATATTTGTATAAGTAATTAATTCATATGGCACTACTTACTTTCTAACTTCTGTCCTCAGACTCATCTCAAATTTATGCACTCGATCATGCTCATCCTCAATCAACCTTGGAACAAACTTGGTAAGCTTGATAAATTTAGAACATATTTTACAACTGTCATACTTCTTTATTTTAGATAAATAAATTTCTATTATTTTTGAATCCTTACACTTCAAGAAAGATACTGATCATAAAATGTCCTTCGAAATCTCTCCTAAGTAAGTTGTTCTCCTTCTTGCTTATATTTATATTGCAATCTTTGCCACCAGTTGAACGTTTCACCTTATAACAGATAAGTTGCATATCAAATCTTTTCATCATCACGGCACTCTTGGACAGCAAACACTTTTTCATCTTCATAATCTAATTATCAGCTTCTAAAGGTTCGATAGTTCCTTGAAAGTTGGTAGAGATAATTTTTTAAATTTTATAATATTGCTTCATTGATCCTACTACTCTGTACGTTCTTATGGTGGTAGTGTTTGTTGTTGCACTGGTCATTGTTGCAGTAACTATTGCTACAACTATTATTGTAATTGCACTGAGCGATTAAGATTTGCATTATTCAGGATACGTTTGGTTCTGACTATTCTATCTAGGTGTTCCAATAGAATCAATGACTCTTTGCTAAGTGATGCTACCAACTTACTAAAGAGTACCACGATCATGACGATCATGTTAGTTCGATGTCTCTCTAACAGCAATCCAAGCAATCCTTTTTATCCGATGTGAATCCATCTTAATTTTCATGAACAACGAGCTTCTTAAAATTTTCTTTCAAACCTAGCATACTTTTATTAAACTTTAGTCTAATTATTTTCAGAATTAAAACTCTAAATCCTCATTGAGCTGGCTATGTGGTAGGACCCGACGTCCAATCAATTTAATCTAGAGCATCAAATTGATCAACTAAAAATTAAAGATGATACTAGGATGATAGGATACGATCGATAATGAAATCTCATGATACTCAATCTGATCAAGATAGGAATCAATAAACTATCTGACAATCAATAGTCAAGATCCCTTCATGAGGATCTATCAAGGCTATTAGAGGATCTTTCTAAAATCCAAAAAATTCTAGAAGAGAGACATAATCTTGAGAAAAATATTTTAAGAGAGAAACTTGTAGAGAAAGAAAATAAATTTTTTAGAGAGAGAAAGTATGGAGAAAAAATAGAAAAAGAGAGAAAGGAGAGAGGAGAGAGAAACTCTCTTCTCTTTTTTTTCCTCTCTCTTCTTTTCTCTTTTTCTTTTTCTTTCTTTTTTCTTTTTCTCTTCTTCTTCATTCTTCCTAACAGAATAGGAGACCCTACGGCCCCTATTTGCCTCTGGATCGTGACCACGATCGACGTGGCTAGGGTCGAGAGCGGTTTGGGCGATGGCAGTGCCGTCAGTACTTCCCTTCTCAATGATCAATGGTGATGAGCAGCACCAAAAGTTCAAAGAAGACTCAATGGAAAATAGGAAAATAAGTCAGTTTATCCTAAGAGAAATCTGACGATTGTCGGTTGGAATTGAGACTCTGATAGTTGGAAAAGCTAGGAAAAAGATCAACATAAATTTCTTAAGCTCTTATCTGGCTTTTCTAGCAACGCTTGGCTATGATTATTGACGAACTCTATTGGCAAAATCCAGCATGATTCTTTGAGCTCGATCTTTAATCTTCGAAGGAAAAGATGGGAACCTTTCTTCTCATTAAATAGAGCTCGAGGGAAGAAGTCCAACTTCTTCCGGACTTCGATTTCATCCGAAAATCAAAGAAGGCCTCAATCGGGGCTCATCTTCATCCCTATTTTTTCTCTTTTTTTATGCTTTAAGATTTGTGCAAATTTTTTCTTAGGCTGCTTTATGATTTGTGTAGTTGGATGGGGTATTACAATTAATAATTTTAAAAATACAAGAGAAGGTGATTAATAATTGCAAATACTTCTTAAGGTCTGTTTGTGTTGCTCCTTGAATTAAATTTGATGATTACAAACATTTAAGGGGGTTACTAAAGATTTTAGCTTGAAAATAATTTATTATTTATCAAGGACAAAATCATAATTTTATCAAGTCCTAACTCGAAAGTCTCAAGAGTAAGAATAAAAGATTTGTGATCTATTGGAGATTACTCTCCACCATCATTTGAAATTATAAAAGGCACTTAAAAGAGGAAATAAATAAGATTTTTCAAGTATTCATTTCAGTCCTAAGCAAAGAGCCCTCTTGAAGTTAAAGAAGCTTTCATTTCAAGTTCACCAACCCCTCAAGAGCTCATTCAAGTCTTCAACCATCTTGAGAGAAATCAGAAAAGCTTCCTTCTTATTATGTAAAATGCATTTAAAGTTTTATTTGCTCATTAAAGGAGTTAAATTTATATTTTCATGTGATTAACTCACATACTCTATTTTGTCTTGATCTTTAATTTTGGAAGGGTTCCAAAACTTGAAAAGACTGGTCCAAATCTTGAATCAGATTGTATTGGGTTGGCTTGTACCAAAAATAAGTATTCTAGCTTGAGATAGCTAGAGTCGGAGGTACCAACGTTATATTCTTGTTGAATATGATTTAGTGAATTTGAATTCCCAAGTAGGATCTTGGAGAGTGGATGTAGGTGCAAGGTTGGCACCGAACCATTATAAATCTTTTTGTTTGTGTTGTGCTTACTTGCTCTCTTTCTAAATTTTTTTATCTACTTACATTCTTGTATCTAATTTCTACACCTTGCTTAAATCACTCTCTACATATATCCTGATCATTGTTATTTAATCCTTATAGTTCTAAATTAACGTTAACTTTTTTAAAAACTCAATTCACTCCCCATCTTGGGTTGCATAGCTGGACAACAAGTGATATCAGAGCTCGATGCTCTAGCTCTACTTTGATTTAACTATCAAAGAGCTAAAGATCTATGACAACTCAAGTTGGTGCTTCACTAGTCGAGGGGTAGTCCACAAACCGACCTTCACTTTTCAATGGGTCAAACTATACCATTTGAAAAGCTCAAATAAAAATTTTTATTCAAATACTTGACTATGATATGTGGAGTTTCATAGTTAATGGATTACACACACCCACTAAATAATTGATGGTAAAGAATCAATCAAATTCGAAAGAGAATGGATGAAGTTGACAAGAAAATGGTCTAACTCAATGCTAAAGCCATGAATATTTTATATTGTACTTTAGATGCTAATAAGTTTAATCACATTTCAATATGCATGTCAGCTAAGAAAATATGGGATAGATTAGAAGTAACACATGAAGGCACTAATCAAGTTAAGGAATCAAAAATTAACATGCTTGTGCACAAATATGAACTCTTTAAAATGAAACACGATGAATCAATAACTGAAATATTTACTCACTTTATGGATATTATTAATGATCTAAAAAGTCTTGATAAGTCTTATTCTAATAGCGATCTTATGAAAAGATTCTTTGGTCTTTACCAAGGACTTAGAAGGCAAAAGTGACCGCAATCCAAGAAGCCAAAGATCTGAATATCTTACCCTTGGAGGAACTTCTAGGATCGCTAATGACACATGAGCTAAGCATGAAACAATATGAAGAAGAAGATTCATATGAGCAAGCCAACTTGTGTCTTATGGTACATGAAAATGAGGTAAACACTGAAACTCCTGATGACTTTACTTTTGAAGAACTTCAAGAAGCATTTTATGATCTAGTTGATGATCTAAAGAAGTTAGGAGTAAAGAACAAAGAATTAAAATCAAAGAATGAATCTTTACTAAAAGAAAATAAAATTATTTCAAATAAAAAATTGGTCTTGACATAAGAAAATCTAAATTTGAAAAATAAAATTGCTAAATTAAAATCTATGATAGAAAAGTTCACTCTTAGTTCAACTAAACTTCAAATGATACTTGATAATCAAAAGGCTATTTATGATAAAGTCGGTCTTGACTACAACCCTTTAAAGAAATAAAAATTTTTAAAAATATCTATGCAAACTCATCAAGCAACAAGTTTTCAAATATTGCTTGCTTTAAATGTGGTAAAGTAGGATACAAATCTTATACTTATTTCTTTAGCAAATCTGAAAATTCTAATGTGAAGAAAATATGGGTTCCAAAAGGAACCATTGTGACTAACCAAAGAAGACTAAGAAAACTTGGGTACCTAAAGTGAAAACTTGATTTTTGCATGTAGGTTGTCTTGCATCCCAAGGAACAAATCAAAAATGGTATTTGATAGTAGGTGCTCAAAATCTATGATCAGTGATGAATTCTAATTCATCACACTTGATACAAAAGATAGAGAGATGGTCACCTTTGGAGACAATAGCAAAAGAAAAATCATCGGTATAGATAACATTGGTATCACTCCCTCCAAGTATATTGAAAATATTTTATTAGTGGATGGTTTGAAACATAATTTATTGAGCATTAGTCAATTCTGTGATAAAGGGTATAAAATTATTTTTGAATCTTATTATGCATAGTAACTAGTCCCAATAATGAAGGCATTAAATTTGTTGGACATAGACATGGTAATATTTATATGGTAGATTTGAATGATCTTTCTAAGATAAACATGCAATGCCTAGTAGCTATGAATACCAAAATTAATGAGACTAGTTGGCTTTGACACCGTAGGCTTATACATATTAGCATGCATTCACTTTCAAAACTTATTAAAAAAGAATTGGTTACCAGTTTACCTAAATTGAATTTTGAAATGGATAGAATTTGTGATGTATATCAACTAGGTAAATAAACAAAAGTATCATTCAAATCTAAAAACATTATTTCAACTTCTAGACCATTAGAATTATTGCACATGGATTTATTTGGACCCACTAGAACTACTAATTTAGGTGAAAAACGATATGCCTTTGTAATTATTGATGATTTCTCTCATTTTACATAGATTTTTTTTTTAGCATATAAGGATAAAACTTTTCATATGTTCTCAAAATTTTATCAAAAAGTTACTAATAAAAAAGATTTTTTAATTCAACATATTCGAAGTGATCATGGAACCAAATTTGAAAATCAAGATTTTGAAAAATTTTATGATGAAAAAGGTATTGACCATAACTTTTCAGCATCTAGGATACTCCAACAAAATAGGATAGTAAAAAAAAAATAGGATCTTTGAAGAAATGATCCGTACCATGCTATGTGAAAGCAACCTCCCAAGATATTTTTAGGTGGAAGCAATTAATACGGTATGTTACATATTACATCGTGCTTTAATTAGACCAATACTAAAGAAAACACCTTATGAGCTTTAAAAAGGAAGAAAATCAAATATTGCATATTTATACATTTTTGGTTGCCGATGTTTTGTTTTAAACAATGATAAAAAAAGATTAGAAAAATTTGATGCAAAATTCGATAAAGCTATTTTTCTTGGTTATTCTTCTTCTAGCAAAGCTTTTAGAGTTTTTAACAAAAGAACTTTAGTAATAGAGGAGTCAATACATGTTGTTTTTGATGAGACTAATAATCTTTTCTCAAGAAAAAATGAAGATATTAATGATACAAATTCTCTTATAGAAGGAATGAACGAGCTCATCCTAAAAAACTCAACCATTCAAAATGATGAAGAATATGAAAATAAACAGGATGATGAAGGTAAAGAATAACAAGAACAACCTCAAAGTACAAATGATCTATCCAAAGAATGAAGGTAAGATCACAATCACCTTAAGAAACTAATCATTGGTGATCCTACACATTGAGTAAGAACTCATTCTTCACTTAGAGATGCATACAATCATTTTGCATTTATTTTTTATCTTGAACCTAAAACCATAGATGAAGCTGAAAAAGATTATAATTGGATAAATGCAATGCAAAAAAAAACTTAATCAATTTGAAAGAAATAATGTATGGACTTTAGTATTAAGACCTAAAAATTATCCAGTAATTAGTACAAAATAGATATATAGAAATAAACTGGATGAACATAAAAATATAATTAGGAATAAAGCAAGATTGATTGCAAAGAGTTATAATCAAGAAGAGAAAATTGATTTTGATGAGATCTTTGCACCTGCTGCTAAATTAGAAGCAATTAGGCTTTTACTTGCATATGCATGCTTTATGAATTTTAAATTATTCCAAATGGATGTCAAAAGTGCTTTTCTAAATGGTCATATTGTTGAAAAAAATTTTATTGAACAATCCTTCGATTTTAAAAATCATGCTTTTTCTAATTATATTTTTAAATTAAATAAAGCTCTATATGGTCTAAAGCAAGCACCTAGGGCTTGGTATGAAAGGTTAAGTAAATTCTTGCTTAAGAATGATTTTTCAAGAAAAAATGTAGATACAACATTTTTCATTAAAAGAAATTATGATGATATCCTAGTTATACAAATATACATTGATGACATTATTTTTGGGTCCACTAATGAAACTCTTTATCACGATTTTGTCAAGCTCATGCAGGGAGAGTTCGAGATGAGCATGATAGGAGAACTTATATTCTTCTTCAGACTCCAAATCAAACAAACAAAAGAAGAGATCTTGATAAGTGGTATATTTTTATATTTATTGAAGATATTTTTGATAATTTATGGTGCTAACATCTTCTTAAAAATCCTAATTTCATAAATTTATTAAATTTTTTTAAAAAATAAGTGATTTTGAAAAAAATATAAAATTAGATATATTTATAAAAAAAAGATGTTAATTTAATTGAATAATTTAAGTACCAAAATGAAGAAAAATTTTTAAAAAATTTAATACATATTTTTTCAATTTTTCAGATGAAAATCGAAGCAAAAATGGAGCTAAAATATCCTAAAAAATAAAAAAATAGCCTTCAGTATACGGTGGACCGATCGGTCGGTCCACAGAGCCAAGGCGCGGTCCACAGAAACCTTCATGCGGTCCACAGACGCGGCTCACAGTGAGAGAAGGATTCTGGGCGCGATCCAACAGCTAAAATTTATCCCGACCCAGATTTGACGGTCAGCATCCATTGTCGGTTTATAAAGAGAGGTTTTTGCATGATCCGATGGCCCAGAAGTGATCCATCATGCGATCGGATGACTAAGGAAGCTCCCGACTATGTTAAGAATTTAAATTGCATAATCTGACAGTCTGAACATTCATCAGAACCCAGATCCAACGGCTGACATTCGATCCGACTTTGATAAGGATTAAAATTATGGATTTTAATCAGATCTGGATGGTTCGAAGCTGATCCGACGGCCAGAAATATTCCTAGGAAGATTAATATGATTTCTAAGGATTTTAGGACTCTTTTTTCTATCAAAAAATTATAAAAAATTCATCTATAAATAAAAAATCTGAAAATAAGCTTTGGGAGAAGAAAAATTTAGTAGAAAGTGAAAAAAAATATAAAAAAAATAAAATAACTTTAAGGACTCAAGAAAAAGAAGGAAAGAAGTCGGTTCGCTCTATGGAGTATGACGGAAGATGGAGAGATCATCAACCATCTTTCCGATGAGGCTTGGCTGATCAACTTCAGATCTTTATAATAATTTTATTTTTATTTTATTTTATTATTCTTTTTAAATTTTTTGTACTTGAATTTTAATTTTAATTAATAAAAAATTTATTTTTCTATACTTTAAATTTTTATCTTTTATTTTTTGCACGTAGATGCTAGGATCTAATTAGTAGATCTTAGTACCAATTTATTTTTATATTTTTTAAATTTTTATTATTTATTTTTATTGTAAGTAGATATTAGGATTTAGTTAGTAGATCTTAGTACCTGATTTATTTTTTTACACTTTTAATTTTTATTTTTTGACTTAAATTGCTTTCTTTAAATTTTTTTTTTTTTATAAAATCATAAAATTTTAAATCAAAATCTTGCCTTCTTTATGGATTGACCCGACTCACTACTTTCTATATATTTTTAATTTTTATTGAAGTCAAAATTTGATTGATAATCACGGTGTCCTAACGAGAGCATCGCGATCGCAGCAAATTTTTGGCGCCATTGTCGGAGAAGGCACTAATTTTAATGTTTGATTTCTTTGATTTTCTTGTGACTATTGCTTACTAATTATTTTTATCTTTTTACAGAAAAAAATTCAAAAATTCAAAAAAAAAGAGAAATAGAAAGCTTCCAAATTGGTGAGATCAATCCTAACCCTAGCCTTAACTATTTTTTTAGTATTAATTATTATTTTTTTAATTAACCTAAAATTTATCTACATAAACTTAATAAAAATTGTATGACAAGAGTAGAAACTTAATTTTTAAGAGCATTCATCATTGTAGATTTATTTTTGGTGATCGCTGAAGACAAGATAAGCTTTCAAATTTTATTAGTTTCATGCATCTAATTTAGTTGTATAGAATCTCTTGTTTGAAATTGGTTGTGCATATTCATCTCAAATCAATTTAAGGGCAACATCCATAACAAGATAAGGAGAGAATTTCATCACCCTCTCTTGGCCCAAAAATAACCAACCAGCATCCCACATTAACCCTAACCTAACTAAAATCAAGTAGACATTGGCCCCTAGTATTAATCGAGTTCAGTTCTGAGTATTGTGGTCAAGTCAAGTGCAAAGTAAGTCCGAACTCACTCCTGAAACTGGTGTCTAAGGCAAAAGGTTATAAAGGCTCAGCCTAAATGAATTTGTGGTTATTTAATTGGTTCCGTTAGCTTATCTGGTCAATTCAATTGGTGTCTAAGGCAAGCAACGGGGGACCCCCACGATCCCACCTCTTATCTGACTAGTTGAAGAAAGTGAGAACAAACCCAATTTGTATCTAGACTAAGCCACTCTACATCAAACTGTTATATCTAAGAAATCCATAGGTGTCTAGGTTTAATTATTTGCTAACTTGATTGTAATTAACACTAAGCCACAACTAATTCTTCCCACCTTACGTATCTAGGTCTAGGGCTCTTTCTTTCTTCTCTCTCCTTTTTCTTTAAAAAAAAAAAGACAAAACAAAAATAAAACTTGAATCATACATTAGGGTTTGCACGTGTATATGCAAGGTAGAAGATCTCTCTATCTTGACCTAGCTAAATCCAATCCTGAGATTGAACGGTTGATTCATATTAAACCTGAAAATCAGATGATTGGAGATCTTAGAGAACCACTTAGGAAGATGAAGGAATATTTTATTCCTTCCACCTATAACCCATCGACTTGTATCCACTTACCTGATATCCCTGCAAGCCACTATGAGATCAAGTCGACCACAATCCAGAAACTTCCATCTTTCTATGGGAATACTAATGAAGATCCTTACAAGCATCTGGATGAGTTCTTAAAAATTTATTCCACGATAAAAATTCAAAATTTTACTGATGATGCACTTAGATTGACCTTATTCTCCTTCTCATTTAAAGACAAAGCCAAGTACTGGCTTGGCACAATAGGGAGATCCATCTAAACTTAGGCTGAAATGCAGCACGAGTTTCTTAAAAATTCTATCCCATAGGTCGAACCAACACCATGAGACGAGCCATCACTGGATTTGCTCAACTTCCAAGAGAACAAATTCATGAATCATGAGAGAGACTTAAGGTACTTCTTAAAAAATATCCATACCATGGTCTATCTAAGTGGCAAATTGTTCAAGCTTTTTATGAGGGTTTAGGTGACCAATACAGACAGATGGTAGATGCATCTTGTGGGGGTGCATTCATTAGTAAAAGTGAGGATGAAGCCTACACTTTATTTAAAACTTTGAGTAAAAATTCAATCAATTATGCTTCATTATCCTCCTACGAAAAATCAATCCCTCACCAAAAGCGGACAAAATTTTTTGAGATCAAGCAAACAGACTCTAGTCCTAAGGCCGATCTGAACCTAATAGCCCAAAGATTAGATAAAGTTGATCTTCTTGTCCAGAAATTTGATCAGTTCCTAGCATTAGGTTAACAATCTCCTGCACAATATACACCACCACCTAATTATCAAGAGATTTGTTCTATCTGTGCTAGCCCAGCCCATCATGTGAGCGAATGTCCCACGACTGCACAGTTTCTACCTTTCATTCAAGAATAAGTTCAAGTTGCCCAAGGTTACTCCAAACCTATCAATGATCCATTCTCTAACACATATAATTCAGGCTGAAGAAATTATCCTAATTTTTCTTGGAGATCTCAACAGACTCATGCTCAGACCTAAATTTTTCTTTTGCAAAACTTTCAGAGTAGGCCTCCAAACCAGAATTATACCTACAACAGAGATCAGCCCAGTCAATCTATCCAGCCACCATATCAAAATCAACCACCATACCTACCTTCTCAATAGACTAATCTAGCTGATGATAGATTAAACCAACTACAACAATTGATCATGACCCAACAACAATCTATCGCTAGGCTAGAAGCACAAATAGGACAATTAGCTGAGTCTACCATGAGGAGAGAACCAGATCAACTCCCAAGCCAACCAGTACCAAATCTTAGGAACAATCCATCCACTCATTAACCACCTGGACCTAGTCATCAATCCAATATTCCATCTAAGAATCCTCAATTTAAAAATACCAAAGCAATTACTGAACTTAGAAGTGGTAAGATTCTTAAGGATCCATACCAAGATCAGATGAGAGAAGCTAGTACTGATGCTACCTCAAATAAAAATTTAGAAGAAGAGATTAGAACTGAGACTAACCCGATAGAAGAACCAGAGCCAGAAATTGCTACTGATCTAAACAGAAAAGACAAAGAAAAGAAGAAAGCAGATGAGTCACCCAAGACATATAGACTAAAAGTCTCATTTTTTTCAGCCTTAGAAGCTGGTTCTTTCTGTAAAAAGCAAGGAACAAGCAACGAGAAACTGATGGAGTTGTTTAAACAAGTTCACATTAATCTATCCCTCCTCGATGCAATTCAACATGTCCCAGCCTACACTAAATTTCTTAAGGAACTTTGCACCCAAAAGCATGAGCCACGAACAATAAGGAGAATCATGTTATCTTAGGATGTTAGTGCTGTCTTGTTAAATCTATTACCTCAGAAAATAAAAGATCCCGGTGCTCCTTTGATTTCATGTGTTATAGGAGGCATCACCTTTGATCGAGCCTTGTTAGACTTAGGAGCTTGTGTCAACCTACTTCCAACCTCGGTCTATGAAAAATTTGAAATAGGAGAACTGAAACCCACGTCGGTTATTTTACAACTAGCCGATAGATCTGTCAAGACTCCACGTGGTCTGATTGAGGATGTTATAGTTAAAGTCAATACTTGCTATTTTTCAGTAGACTTCCTCATACTTGATATGGAACCATCTCAAGAGCTGAATCAAAATCCCATAATTTTAGGTCGCCCATTCCTAGCCACTGCCAATGCCAATATTAATTGTAAAACAGGAGCTATGGATATTTTTTTTGGAGATCAAAAGGTGAGAATCAATGTTTTTAATGCCTCGAAGTATGCTTAAAAAGAGAAAAGCTGTTCATTAATTGATCTAATAGATGAGATAGTTGAAACTGATTTCTCTTTAGATTTGAAAGAAGATGATACTCAGGATGAATTCAATGACAAAATTCAAGATCAGGAGGTGAATGCCTTACTTGATTCACCTCATTTAGCACAATCACTACCTTGGTCAATGAAAATTGAGCCTTTACCTAAGTTAAAATCTGAACCACTCAATCCAGACCCCACCACAACTTGAACTGAAACTTTTGCCTGAATCATTCAAGTATGCATTTTTAGGATCTAAGAAAATTTTGCCAATAATCATTGCCTCTGACCTAACCCACGAACAGGAAGACCAATTGTTAAATGTATTAAAAGCATATAGAGAGGCCATAGGTTGGACCGCTGCTGATTTAAAAGGTATTAGTCCATCAATATGCATGCACCATATTTACACAGAGGATAATGCCAAACCCATCCAAGAAATGCAAAGACGGCTCAACTCGAATATGCAAGATGTAGTCAAGAAGGAGGTAATTAAATGGTTAGATGCTAGTATCATTTATCCTATTTCTGACAGCCACTAGATGAGTCCCACTCAAGTCATTCAAAAGAAATCTAGACTCACAGTTGTCTGCACTGACCATGGAGAACCTGTACCAATGCGACTTTCTATTGGGTGGCGTGTCTGCATAGATTATAGAAAACTTAATGCAGCCACCCATAAGGATCATTTTCTCTTACCCTTTATTGACCAAATCTTAGAGAGACTAGCTGGGCAACAATATTTCTGCTTTTTAGATGGATACTCAGGATACAATCAAATAGCAATCTATCCAGAAGATCAAGAAAAGACCACCTTCACATATCCCTATGGAACCTTTGCTTTTCGTAGAATGCCTTTTGGATTATGTAATGCACCCGCAACTTTTCAAAGGTGCATGATGTCAATATTTTCAGACATGATAGGAGATTTTCTAGAGATATTCATGGATGATTTTTCAGTCTTTGGAGAATCTTTGGAAAGTTGCCTCACTAATTTAGAGAAAATGTTAAAACGATGCATTGAGGCCAATTTAGTTTTAAGTTGAAAGAAGAGCCATTTCATGGTTAAAGAGGGAATCGTATTAGGGTATATTGTTTCCAAGAGAGGGATTGAGGTTGATAGAGCAAAGGTTGAACTGATTTCTAAACTTCCTTCACCTACTTTTGTCAAACAAATTCGATCTTTCCTTGGTCATGTAGGATTTTACCGTCGTTTCATCAAAGACTTTTCTAAAACATCCGCCCTCTATGTAATTTGCTTGCTAAGGATGTCCCCTTTAACTTTGATGAAGAATGTCTTAAAACTTATGAATTTCTGAAAAAAACTGTGATCAAAGCTCCAATCATCCAACCACCAGACTGGTCACTACCTTTTGAGATCATATGCGATGCTTCTGATTTTGCCATAGGAGCTGTCTTGGGCCAAAGGATAAACAAATATCCTGTAGTGATTTACTATGCTAGTAGAACTCTGAATGAAGCTCAGATGAATTATACCACAACCAAGAAAGAGTTACTAGCTGTAGTATTTGTCTTGGAGAAGTTTCGATCATACCTGTTAGGATCAAAAATCATGATTTATTCAGATCACACGGCTTTGAGATATCTGCTCTCAAAGAAAGATGACAAACCACGATTGATTAGATGGATTTTATTGCTACAAGAGTTTGATATTGAAATTCGAGATAAGAAGGAATTTGAAAATATTGTAGCAGACCATCTATCAAGGATCTTAGTTAAAGATTGTGAACCTGCATCAATTGAAGAATCTTTTTCAGATGAACAACTTCTGATAGTTTCACATACAAAGGCCCCTTAGTTTGCAGATATTGTGAATTACTTAGCAGTTGGACAAATTCCTGATGGTTGATCTAAAAATGAAAAAGGATCGATTCTTTGCTCAAATCAAGTATTATCTTTGGAAAATCCTGAGCTTTTTCGAATTTGTGCTGATCAGATCATTCGCAGATGTGTTTCTGAGACTGAACAATTGAGTATCTTGAAATTTTGTCATACTCTTGCTTGTGGAGGATATTTTTCTGGATGAAAAACTGCGACCAAAGTATTACAAAGCAGATTTTACTGGCCCATATTGTTTAAGGATGCTTATAATTTTAGCTAGAAATATCTCAAATGTCAAGCGTTAAAAAATATTTCAAAGAAAAACATGATGCCTTTGAATCCCATCTTGGTAGTTGAAATTTTTGATATTTGAAAAATTGATTTTATGGGACCTTTTCCACCCTCCAATGGTTTTGAATATATTTTGGTGGCTGTCGACTATGTTTCTAAATGGATTGAGGCAATAGCAACACGAACCAATGATCATAAAGTAGTCATAAAATTTGTCCAAAAGAATATCTTTTCTAGGTTCGGATTTTCATATGCTATCATTAGCGATGGAGGTACCCACTTCACAAACCATCATTTTTGAACTTTGCTATGAAAGTATGGGATCACACATAAGATAGCTACACTATACCATCCGTAAACAAGTGGCCAAGTTGAAGTATCCAATAGGGAGATTAAGACATCCTGCAAAAGACTATTAGGCCTGATCGTAGAGATTGGTCAGATCGATTAGATGATGCATTATGGGCTTATAGGACAGCTTATAAAAATTCTATTGGTATGTCTCCCTACAGATTGATTTATGAAAAAGCATGTCATCTTCTGGTAGAACTTGAACACAAAGCATATTGGACAATTAAGCAATTAAAGATTTAAAACAAGCTGGTTTCAAATGCATGTTGCAATTGAGTGAATTGGATGAATTGAGACAAGAGGCTTATGAAAATTCATGAATTTATAAAGAAAAAATAAAAGCCTTTCATGACAAACATATTTTGAGAAAAACCTTTGAGCCAAATCAACAAGTCTGGTTATTTAATTCAAGACTAAAATTATTTTCAGAGAAATTAAGATCTAGATGGGATGGACCTTATATTGTAAATCAAGTATTCCCACATGGTGCAATCAAACTTTATGATCCTAAATCTTAAAATTTTTTTAAGATAAATGGTCAAAGATTAAAATCATACATAGAAGGGATGTCGTTAAATCAAAATATTGATCAAATAGCATTAACAGACCCACACTAAACTGAACAGCATGGTCTGGCTGAAGACGGTAAACTTAGCACTTTTGGGAGGCAACCCAGTTTTCAAATTTTCAATTTTTGCTTTTACCTTTACTTTCTTTTGCATTTTATTTAGGATAATCAAGTCTTACTTTGTGTCTTTTATAGGGATTTAAAAATAATCTTGGCTAAGTTGGAGGGAGAATCAGTTTTAAAAAGACTTATGAATCAAATGATATCTCTTCTTTTCTTTCTTTTTACATGCACCATTCATTTTTCTTACTTCATTGAGGACAATGTTGATTAAGTTGGAGGGGAGAATAAAAAAAAAATTATAAAGTCCTCAAGTAAGTTAGTATTTGATATTTAAGCATCTGATTACACTTAAGAATCAAGTTAAACCAAGTATTTTTAAAAGAAAATTGATGCACAGATCAGAGAGTTTGTGAGATATTGAGAGATCAAGTATTAAGAAAACTCAATAAAGAGTTAAGTTTAGAACTTAAATAATTTTTTTAGTATTTTTAAATCTTTCTACCAGCATCAAAGAAGAGTTTACTTCTTATAGACTTGTGTAAAGTAACTATACATTTCTTCATATATTTAAAAAAAAAAATTAAGTACTTCATGCTGAGTAACCGGGCCTCTTTGCCTAAGCAAGCATTGAGTTTCGCGTTACAAGGTATGAAGGGCAAAGAAACTTTGTTGTAAAGCTAATTTTAACTCGTAGCCTGTTTGATTCGAGCAAATAGATTCGAGGGGTATTTTATACCTAGTGTCCTAAAGCCATCTGGTTTGGAAGTCATTGACTGAAAACTCACTACATGGGTCAAACAGAAAGCTTAAGGGATTAAGACACTTAATAGCAGTATAATATTAAAAAAAAATAATCAATAAATAAAGGATGGAAGTAACAATATACTTGTCCATGTGAAGGTGAATGATTTGAAGATAAAGGTAGCGATAATTTGAAAAAATTCAGAAAAGATTTAGTATTTTTAGTTTAACTCTCATATTGACTAGTATTAATATCCCAATGACATACCTCATTTACACTCTATTGAACATCAGCAGTCTTTTTGAAAATTATTTGATAAAATTTGAGATTTTAAGTTAAACGATACTTGATTCTAAATTCTTTCTTTACTCGAGGATGAGCAAAATTCAAGTTAGAGAGTGTGATAAGTGGTATATTTTTACATTTATTGAATATATTTTTGATAATTTATGGTGCTAACATCTTCTTAAAAATCTTAATTTCATAAATTTATTGATTTTTTTAAAAAATAAGTAATTTTAAAAAATATAAAATTAGATAAATTTATAAAAAATAGATGTTAGTTTAATTGAGCAATTTAAGCATCAAAATAAAAAAAAATAAAAAATTTAATGCATATTTTTTTCAATTTTTTAGATAAAAATTAGAGCTAAAATAGAGCTAAAATATCCTAAAAAATAAAAAAAATAACCTTCGATGTACGGTGGACTGGTTGGTCAGTCCACAAAGCCAGGGTGCGGTCCACAGAAAATTTCATGCGGCCACAGGCGCTCAAAATGAGAGAAGGATTCTGGGTACGATCCAATGACTGAAATTCATTCCGATCCAGATCCAACGGTCAGCATCCATTGTCGGTTTATAAAGAGAGATTTTTACGTGATCCGACGGTCCAGAAGTGATCCATCATGCGATCGGACGGCTGAGGATGCTCACGACTATGTTAAAGATTTAAATTATGCGATCCAATGGTCAAAACATTCATCAGAACCCAGATCCAATGGTTGACATTCGATCCGACTTGATAAGGATTAAAACTATGGATTTTGATCAGATCTGGACGATCCGAAGCTGATCCGACGGTCAAAAATATTTCTAAGGAGATTAATATAATTTTTAAGAGTTTTAGGACTCCTTTTCTTACCAAAAAATTATGAAAAATTCATCTATAAATAAGAGATCCGAAAATAAGCTTTGAGAGAAGAAAAATTCAGTAAAAAGTGAGAAAAAAATAAAATAACTTTAGGAATCCAAGAAAAAGAAAAAGAAAAGTTGGTTCACTCTACGGAGTACGACGGAAGATGGAGAGGTCATCAACCATCTTTCCGATGAGGCTTAGCTAATCAACTTCAGATTTTTGTTACAGTTTTATTTTTATTTTATTTTATTATTTCTTTTAAATTTTTTGTACTTGAATTTTAATTTTAATTAATGTAAAATTTATTTTTCTGTACTTTAAATTTTTATCTTTTATTTTTTGCATGTAGATGCTAGGATCTAATTAGTAGATCTTAGTACTAATTTATTTTTATATTTTTTAAATTTTTATTATTTATTTTTATTGCAAGTAGATACTAGGATCTAGTTAGTAGATCTTAGTATCCGATTTATTTTTCACACTTTTAATTTTTATTTTTTGACTTAAATTACTTTCTTCAAAATTTTATTTTTTTTTGTAAAATCAAAGATTTTAAATCAAAATCCTATCTTCTTTGTGGATTTGACCCGACTCACTACTTTCTACATATTTTTAATTTTTATTGAAGTCAGAATTTGATTGATAATCACGGTGTCCTAACGACAGCATCACGATCGTATTAGATCTCCATCACCCGAAGTAATTGGTGCACCTATGAGCCCATCATGTAAGCTTAACAAGGATGAAGGAGGTGAAAATATAGACTCAAAACTTTATAGAGGGATGATTGGTTCTTTATTGTATTTAACTGCTAGTAGATAAGATATTATATTTAGTGTTTATTTATGTGCTCACTTTCAATCAAATCCAAAAGAATCACACTTAAATGCAGTTAAAAAAATTCTTAAATATTTAAAAGGTATACAAACTCTAGATTATGGTATTCTAAGGACTTATCAATTGACTTAATAGAATATTCAGATATCGATTTTACTAGATGTAAATTAGATAGAAAAGGTACTAGTGAAACTTATCAATTTTTTGAAGTTAATTAATCTCTTGATTTAGCAAGAAGTAAAACTCGTAGCACTGTCTACGGTCGAGGCCGAATACATTATAGTCGGAAGTTGTTGTGCTCAGATCTTGTGGATTAAGCAACAATTTGAGGACTTTGGCATCAAACTCAATAAAACTCCCATAAGATATAATAATACTAGTACTATTAATTTAACTAAAAATCCAATTTAGCACTTTAGATCAAAATATATTGAAATTAGACATCATTTCATAAGAAAATATGTCCAAAATAATAATATAATTCTTGATTATGTATGTACTGAAAAATAATTGGCTAACATTTTTACCAAGACCTTAAGTGAAGATAGATTTTATGAAATTAGAGAAAATCAGAAATTCTTGATCCATCAGCTTAAGTATCTCTCTGATTCCAAGTTTTAATGCCAAAAATTTATTGAACCAAATTTGTTGAGCTCAATTCTCATCTCTCCTTTTTCTTAAGAGCTCAAAAGCTCAAAACTATCCTTCACATGATCAATCTCTAGGTAAACACCCTTCTCTCAAAGTTTCAAATTTTTTTTTAAAATTTTTTCATCATTCTTTTAAATTTTTTCATGCCATGAGTCGACCCCCAGGGTTGATCCTAGGATAAACTTGTAATTTTTGACAAAACTCGTCGGACGCTCTTTTTTTATTGAAAAATTTTTTGTTGAGCCGACTCTTACCCTTCTTCTTCTTTCTCCCACCAAACGAAAGCTCTCCCTCTCTTCTCTCTCAAACCGAAGGTTTCTGTCAAAATCTCTCTTCCCATCAATCTTCATCCTTCAAATCGTCCATTAAAGAACCAACTTCCTCTCCTCTTTCTTCCTTGTTTGGGCGGTTCGACCTTGCCCTAGATTCAACCCCTCTTCTCCAAATCGATGATTTACCTCTCCAAAATTTTTGTTTTTTCTTCTAAAATCCTTTCCTTTCTACCTCTCATTTAGTCTCCTAAGCTCCTTGCAAGTCTCTTTTGTCCAAATGGCTCTCAAAATGAAGCTACCGCAAAGAAAAAAATTTGTTTGCGGGTTGGAAGAGAATGTGCGTAGAAAAAGAATGGCAGCCGAGCCCTCTCCTGCTCCAATCCCAGCTCCAAGTCCTGCTTCAGCTTCTACACAGTCTCCAATCAGTTCAAGCAAGGTACCTCTCTCTGATCGAAAATAGAATCTGAGAAGAATATAGATTTCAAATTTTTTGAAAAAAAAGGGTTCTCTATTGGATCAAAGATTAAAAATCAAGGATGAGAGTTTTAATGTCTATTGAAAGAAAATACTTATGTTGATTTGGTCAGAGAATTTTATTTGAACTTAAGTTACTTCAATAGAACAGTAAAATCTACAGTGAAAGGTGTTGATATTATTCTTAATCCATTGCATTTGAGATAAATCCTGCACTTGCCTTGTGAAGGCTATACTCATATGGAGCTCTCAATCCAAGAAGAAGGAATTAATATTATCTTAAGGAGAACTTTTACTAAAAGTTTATTTGAACTTAAGTTACTTCAATGGAACAGTAAAGTCTACAGTGAAAGGTGTTGATATTATTCTTGATCCATTGTATTTGGGACAAATCATGCACTTGCCTTGTGAAGGCTATACTAATATGGAGCTCCCAATCAAAGAAGAAGGAATTAATGTTATTTTAGGAAGAACTTTTACTGAAAGTTTAAATAGATTAGAAGCCAAGATACTTTTAGTGGAATGAGGCTTTTGCATCACATGGTGATCAAGCTCTTTGTCCCTAGGAGTGGTAGGCATGACTTCTTATCTGGTAGGGATATTTACATCATGTATCATGTGATCATCCAAACCCCCTTGAACCTTTCTGCTTTGATGTTTGAGGCCATGAGGGAGACCTTGAACAGGTCTAAGGCTCACTTGTCCTATGGTACGGCACTCATCTGATCTTTAGGAAGTTCGGAGTCTGTTTTGAGGGGGAGGCAGTCACCAAATTATCACACTCTGACACCATCAACCGTCACACATTGCACCGCATGAATTTTTCAAAGATTGATGGCAGTTGGTCAAAAGGTGTTGAGAAGAGAGCAGAGGAGGAGAGACTGTCTTCACCTCTTCGTGATCACAGAGCATCTCCTGATATTCAGTTCGTGTCTGATCACGAGACTGGTCCCTCAGTGTCAGTGAGGAGGCATACTTCAGTTCCACAGTTAGGGAGCATGGTACATCCTTCAGAGTTCTAGATTTGCAGAGGCAAGTATTAGCCTTAGCCCATCTCCAGCCGCATGAGGACATCACAGAGGTCTCCAACCTATCTACAGAGGCGGCTAGACTTTGGGGAGTTTTGGAGGATGGATTTGATTTTTTGAGGAGAGGGATCAGGGACTCTAGTGAGACTGTCTCTACTCAGTTTGGTACCCTGATGCAGTCTATATCGAGAGCTTTAGATCTTCTGGACACCATCAGACTTTCTCTCCTAGCACAGTCCATAGCTTCCCAGTCTCCAGAATCTTCTCGTCCCTCTACTCATGCCGGTACTTCTATCCGTGGCCGAGGCAGACGTGGTCGAGGTCGTATCCGTGGATTTGATCCCACATCTCCTCATCATATCTCAGACTCTTCTGATCTGATGCCTCCAGCCATGATATATATTAGATCTAGAATAGTTAGTCTTCTATGTCTAAGATCTATCTTATGGTCTTTGTATTTGTTGGCTGATTGACTCTTAGATAGTTGTTATCCATGACTTTTGTATTTTGAGTTGACTCATATGTATTGAAACATCTATGTATTCAGTCACATTTTGGATATATATATTTATATGCTTTGAATTTCAATGAATATTTATGATCGGGATCAATTGAATTGTCTTAATTATGAGATATGAAAAATAACTCATATTTGTGCTATGAAATATTATGAATAACAATATCTTCTATATGAGCAAATTGATATGTCCTTTATGATTGCTATAATGAGAGGGAGTAGAAAAATAAACAATCAAAGAGGGGAGTAAAGAAATAAAATATGGTATCAAAAAAGAAGAGTAGAGTAAATATATCCTTTATATTATCCTTTTTTTTCTCTCTTCAAAATTTTTTAAGATCTTAATTGATGCTGTCAAAAAAGGAGAGTAAAGAATCAAAAATTGAGATCGAGCAATAAGCAATAGAGAAATAGAATCAAGAGCAATAAGCAAAATTATCAAAGTAAATGTGTCAAAGAACCAAAATTATCAGTAATTTTTAATTTAATCTTTCAAGCAAATGATCTTATAAGTAAATTTTAAATTGATCTTCAAACTACTCGTGATGCATTTCATTCAAATAACTGGCTATGATGTTTAAGTGATGCATCTTCATAAATTTGAAATTCATGTTCAATGCTTTATATATGTTATACTCTGCTTTTGCTCAAGTGTTTTGTCATCATCAAAAAGGGGAAGATTGTTGCTCCTTGAATTGATTTTGATGATTACAAAGCATTTGAGGGGGTTACTAATGATTTTAGGTTGGAAAAGATTTATTGTTCATCAGGGGCAAAATCATAATTTCACCAAGTCCTAACTCGAAAGCCTCAAGAGCAAGAACTGAAGATTTGTGATCTATTGGTGATTACTCTCCACCATCATTTGAAGTTATAAAAGGCACTTAAAGGAGAAATAAACAAGATTTTTCAAGCATTCATTTCAGCCCTAAGCAAAGAGTCCTCTTGAAGTTAAAGAAGCTTTTATTTCAAGTTCACCAACCCCTCAAGAGCTCATTCAAATCTTCAACTACCTTGAGAAAAATCAAAAAAACTTCCTTCTTATTGTGTAAAGTGTATTTAAAATTTTATTTACTCATTAAAGGAGCTAAATTTATATTTTCGTATGATTAACTCACATACTCTATTTTGTCTTGATCTTTAGTTTTGGAAGGGTTCTAAAACTTGAAAAGATTGATTCGAATCTTAAATCGAATTGTATTGGGTTGGCTTGTACCCGAAAAATAAGTGTTCTAGCTTGAGATAGCTAGAGTCGAAGGTACCGATGTTGTATTCTTGTTGAATATGGTTTAGTGGACTTGAATTCTCAAGTAGGAGCTTGGGGAGTGGATGTAGATGCAAATTGGCATCGAGCACTATAAATCTTGTTTGTTTGTATTGTGCTTACTTGCTCTCTTTCTAAATTTTTTTATCTACTCGTATTCTTGCATCTAATTTCTATACCTTGCTTAAATCACTCTCTACATATATCCTGCTCATTGTTATTTAATCCTCATAGTTCTAAATTAATATTAAATTTTTTAAAAACCTAATTCTCTCCCTCCTCTTGGTTGCATAGCTGGGCAACAGTTTGGTTGGGGGTAATCTGATATGAAAAAATAATTTTCATATCAGATTATCATATTTAGTATGAAAAATGAAAGAGAGGGATGGTAAAAAAAATTGGTGGGCCCCATATTTATTTTCTGGAGAGAGAAGATCAAATAAATACTATGGGGGGTTGGTATTTGATAAATTTCTAAGTGATGATAATCTATATTTGACAAAAACATCTCCAATAAAGCTACATATATAGTCATTGAATTTGTTCTAATGTCTTTCCAAATTCATTCAATAAAAAGCTATTGCAAAAAAAAAATAAAATAGAGATAGTATTATGTAAAGGACCATATGATTATAGTCATTATATAAAACTAATTTAAAATGATAATCGTATCTCAGTATTAAAAAATTATTTTATATTGAATGATATATTTATAGATTTGGCCATATTCCTATATATATTTATCTCCAACCAAATGTGATAATCTGTTTTTAATATCATTTTTCGAAATAATTTTTTTACCAATCAAACATAATGGTGCGGACACCAGAGCCATCAAAAATCGGCAACATAATTTAAGGCCATACTTGGATTTGTCCACGTCACCTTTGGAGCCACCACTCTCCACATGCCAAGAGAAGAATATGCATGCCAGCATATGCCGTGCTCATGCCAAGTTGTGTCAAGCATCAAGCACCCACATGAAATTCCATTTCTTCCTTAGAATTCCTTAAGAGTTCTTGGCTACTTACTTATTTTGTTGAAGGCTGATTTCTTTCCTATGGTAGATTATAATGCTTTACTTTTTTGTGGAGGGTTGATTTCTTCCTTGTAAAAATAAGAGATTCCTAAACAAATAGGACCCTTAGAGTCCTATATAAATCCTTGTATCTTTCATGAAAGAAAACAATGAATGATTTTACAAACTCCACAAATACTTGTGTCAATCGCTCCGAGAGGGAGAGGGTGTGAGACCCAAAATCGCCCCACAAGGGAGGGTGTGAGGCCCACTTTCTATCCTATTCCTTCTACTTAAGATTCAGTGTTCCTGCGACTCTGATCGACTCCACCATCTACCCACGCAAGCCTATTCCGTCAAGAGAAGATATGTCTCCTCCAGAATTTTCATCTGTCGTGCTGAGAGAAGGAGTGATTTCTTATTCTACAGATCATATGCTGTCAAGGACCTTCGTTCCTTAACAGTTGATCTTTGATTATTTTTTTTTTAATCCGATGTTGGTAAAGACCTAGTTCTTTATCGATGGATCTGTTTGGTTAAAAGATTAAGAGCCCTAATCAGAGTAGTTTCTTAACTACCACGATCCAGATTCTTATCATCTTCTTGGATTTTCTCACGGGTTTAATGTTTTATTTTCTCTCGTTCCATTCTTATTTCTTTTTTTGCTTCTACTCGTGAGCATGTTTAATTTCTGCTATCTGTTTATGAAATTTTCTATTACTAATTGTTTACTGATCTCTCGAATGGCATTCGTCTGTATCATTTAGATTGATCTCGCTTTAGTCTCGTATCAATCAATCACGCCTCCTGAGCAGAGTATAGGCAACTATACTGTCTGTCCTGGGAATAATGAGCCCCTGGCCGGACGTGATTTGTTGTTGATGAACAGAAGAGAGCTTGATTATTAGGATTGATTTTCTTTTTAGGATTGTCCCGCATCACATAATCAAAATTATTTTTTTCTATAATTATTTTTTAAATAAATAATTTTTAAAATTTATCAAATTATCCTGTAATCTAATATATCCTAATCAAATAGATTCTTGACTTAATATGTGGCATTGAATATTTGGCAGACAGCTCATTGGAAGCAATTATTGCGTTGCAAACTCAGTGTTGCGATCCCAACTAATATGCTAGTCGTAGTTGGCCACAAGTCATCCCTTTCGTTTAATTGTTTCATGGCCGACCATAACCACAACAAGCCATCCGTGGATTCTCAATGCTTGTCAGGAGAAGCAGAGTTGGATCGTAGAGGATTCCAATCTTTCTAGATCCTTTTTATTTCTTACGTGTAAAACCTAGAAGCATCTAAACCTTATTAATATTAAGGACTAAAAGCATACCTACACCCAAAGATTGCTTGGTAAGTTGGCAGAATGGAAGGACTCAATTTTTCATAAGCTTAAATACATAAATTTTGAGAACAAAATTTAATTGAGGGAGAATGTAGAATCCCAGCCTAAGCCCAGCTAGCCCAACTCCCTAGGCACACCTGTTAAGATGGTGCCCATCTTTATCTAAAATTGAAATAAAAAATTTATCCCATATTCCGCCGATACCCAACCCGAGCCCCCTCCATTTGCCCATCTCCTTCCACGCGATAAATCCCACAGCCCCATCACTCTCTCCCTGCCCTCTCATCATACCATGCCCTCGAGCACTCTCTTATTTCATGTTGCTCTCTCTCTTCTACGCACACTCTCCCTCTTCCACATTCTCTTACATCCCTATGTTCTTCCTTTTCTTCCTCTTCTTCTCTTCTCTTCTTCTTTTCTTCTCTACTCTCTCTTTGCTTCTCATCACCGTCTCTTCTTCTCTTACACTTCAACTTAGGTAAGCTCTAAATTAAATTCATTTTCTTATTTCTTGCTGTAAAATTTCTATTTTGAAGAGAGATGAAACCCTTCTCGAGGCTTGCTATACAATGGAGGATGGCATGGCCATCTCTTGCTTATCTAGAAGAAGAATAGTTCTTTCTTCCTTCCTTTGCCTCTCTTGACAGCAGACCTAGCACTTTACTCACCCTCTTTCTTCCTCTCATCGGCAAAACATAGCTCTCTCTCTCTCTCTCTCTCTTCGTATAGAGCCAAATAGTGCATCTTACACCAATAATTAATTAATCTTAATCAAAAATTAATCATCATTTCAATTACTTTCTTAATTTTTTAATTTGGGGTTGATTTAATCTAGGTCGGCCACAACTCGAGCTTGGAGAATACCAATGTGGGGTCTCTCCCCATCTTACTAATTGAGATAAACTCAGTCAATTAGTTTTTTAAGTTAATTGTTGATTATTATAATAGGAATAGAGTTGATGAGTTAGATAATAAAAATTTAGAGAATTATGATATAAGTATTTAAAATGGGAAAGAAGATGATTTTTGGATTTCATAGTATCAAATAGGGATTTGATATTAACTAGATATTCTAAGTGTGTTGCAAGCTGGATTATCACAATTTGATTTTACTGATAATCGATGTGAAGATTTCTAATCACCACCACTTGCACAATCAAGAAATCAGAATCATGGATATTTCATTTTTACATATAAATTTTGATTCTCTAAGATGCTGAACTATATTTAATTATGATAAATATATCACAAATAAATAATTTATAATATTAATGATAATAAAAATAAAAAATAATTAAAAGATTTAAAATTAGGGCATCTGGATTAGTCACAATATCAATATAGCCTCATCATAGGTAGAAATATAGTATATATTGAGTATGACCTCGCCACAAGTAGAAACATGATACACATTGAGTATGGCCTCATCACAGGCAAAAATGTGGTATATATATTGAGTATGATCTCACCATAGGACATATTTAAGAATAACCAATCATGAATAGGAGCATGACTGTGAACAATCCAAATATCGAAAAAATTGAATGTGGTATGCAACAAACATGTTATGATAATAATGCTAATAATGATAGTGATAAAGATAATAATGCTAATAATGATAATGATTATAATATCTTAATATTGATGCTAATAAGTGGTAACATATTTAAAGTGAAATTATGATTGAAGGGAATTAATGATTGGTTAGGTACGATAAGTTTATCAGAGCTGCTGTTTGATGGAACATCATATACATTTGAATTGTTATACCGTTGCAACTTGATGGACATACCGATATCCTTGTTGAGATAATCATATGAATGCTCGATTATTGATTGCTGAAATTTGAATCATTATTTTTTCAAAAGATATATTTTTAAAAATTGATATCAGTTTTATATTTGTATACGTGCTTAAAAAAATTTTACTGAGCCGTTAGTTATATTATCATTTTATTTCTTTTTCAAAGTCTGAGAACACCTAACTAAATACGGCTAAGTTGGAACTTTTAGATAAAAGATAGTAATAATTAAGTTTTGTATCTAATACCAAGTATATCCGAAACGTATATTTTGAATAATTTTAATTTTTAATAAAAAATTAGTATGTTGTTTGCATTAATTATTTATTTCTCGATATTATATATTCTAGTTTAGATTTATTGGATTTCTATATATTCTAGAATTACATTTCAGAAAAATATACAGCCATGTCATGTGGCTGATGCAAGTGTGAGATTTGCAGCATGACAGTAATTGACCATATGTGGTTGACTGACAATAAAATCATACTTAATGACATTTGTATTGGTGAAGATAATGGCGGCATTCTTGAACTTGGAATACATTTTATCAAGGAGATCACTCAATCTGGCATCAAAGACTTTAGCATCGCTATAATATGCAAGACATTGGAATGTATCAAGCTTGCTATCAGTTTTCTTGCACAATGCAAGTGATTGAGGCACACAATCGGGCCCAATACTTGGATAGGAAAAATTAACGGCCCAATATTGCATATGACAAACTTTCTGCCACCATTCTCATTTGTAGTCTGCAATTAGATAAAACATTAAGTTAATATGCTTAGACTTGGAGAGTATGTGGACTTGGATCATCATTAAGTTTCATTATTATCTCACAACTCTTGTTTAATATATCAGGATGCATGGAGTGTATAATACCATGCCAATACAGGAAAAGAATACCATAAAAGTTTTGTTGCACAGTGTTGCGTAGATGTTGAAAGGTGCGAACTGGGCCTTGTCCCAATAATCACACCTATCTAATTAGCAACCATAAATTTTAAATTTAAGTGTGTTCCTTAGTTAGGGCTGAATCCGGATCGGATATCTGCATATTCATATCTATATTTATTTTGTTTGACGAATATAAATATAGATATGGATATTATTCGGA
The DNA here is from genome assembly GCF_000442705.2 of Elaeis guineensis. NCBI lineage: Eukaryota > Viridiplantae > Streptophyta > Magnoliopsida > Arecales > Arecaceae > Elaeis > Elaeis guineensis. The sequence continues at coordinate 14,580,007 of NC_025997.2, forward strand.
TGCAAAAATTTATATGTATATTTATTTTAAATGGATATGGATACAATTCAGATACTAAAAATATTGATATAATTATAGATATAACTTAGATTATTAAATTTTCTGACTATAAAATGAAATATATTATTAAATAAATGATAAATTAAGTTAATAACATATTTATATGGTTGTATATTTTTTTAAAAAGTTAATAAGTACTATATAAAATTTTATAGAATCATATGCAGATTTAGATATTCGGATATGGATCAAACACTTATCTATCCATATCCATATCTATTTTTCTTTGACGGATATGGATATGGGTATGGATATTAGTCAAATTCTTAAATTTTTATCCCTATTCAAATTGATTCGGATATGAAAATAAATTCAGATGGATAATATCTATACCATTTTTATTTTTATTTCTATTATTTACATCGATAATTATAGTATGGAAAGGTCTCCTTCTTTTTCTCCCGGAAAAATATTGAACCATGCTAATCAGTAGTTAGAGGGAAGTGTTTGGGGGTGTTTGGGATGGGGGGAGCGCTTGGGTTTGGTCCAAAGTCCACCTTTTTAATTTAAAGGCCTGGTATTGTACCAAAAAAAATTTAAAGGCCTGGTAGTCAGCATCAACAGTCGACGCCAATGAGAGCCACTTGATCTTTTCAATGGAGATAACACGAAAAGCTTAGTTCTTTCCACATTCAACGTGGTCTTAAAATAATACGAGTTATTTTTTTGGCTCAAAGTTTGAATCTTCTAGCCTATTCCATGCATTGAAGTTTGATAAAGTCTGTCATTTATATATTATGGGTCTTTGTTCCCCTCCAATGAATGTGATATATCTATCTTTGATTCTTCGTACATCATTGACCTGACATCATTCTTTGGCTCCTTATACCGAAGGTTGCTTGGGGCTGAAACCATATCCTTATCAATATTTATTTTATTTAATAAATATAAATATAGATATGAATATTATTTAAATATAAAAATTTATATCTATTTTTATTTTAAATGGATACAGATGCAATTTAAATATTAAAAATATAAATATAATTATAGATATTATTTAGATAATTAAATATTATAACTATTAAATTAAAAATATTACTAAATAGATGATAAATTAAATTAATAACATATTTATATAATTACATATTTTTTTTAAAAATTTATAAATATTATATAAAATTATATACGATTATATATAAATTCAAATTTTCAGATATAGATGGAATAGTTATCTATTCATATCTATATCTATTTTTTTTAACGGATATAGATATAAATATAAATATTAATTAGATTCTCAAATTTTTATCGATATCTGGATTAATTCGAATATGAAAATAAATTCAAATGGATAATATCTATACCACTTTAAAACCTATAAACTCATCATTAAGAAAATAAAGCATTTAATACACTGAGGCAGTTCTTTTATTTTGTGGTATGTATGCAGATGGATAAGGCTTATCACCGATCAAAAAGACGGGTAAGACACGTGCAAACCTAAGCTATTCAATGAATGGTTAAAATTTTCCATAGTACTCGAAAATTTGTTCTATGATTAAAATTTATAGGCTTGGTTGGTTGAAAGAAATTAGGCTTTAAAATGAGAATAGAAAAAAGTGACTTCCATTCCCATTCTAATTTTAGATTAAAATGGAAAAAACCCAAGAACCCAATCCTAACACTTCTCTAGATTTCAAATCCATTTTGATTCCGATTCCAATTCCAACTATGAACTAAATGCATCGGAGGAATATAACCATTCTAATTATTATTTCATCCCATTCTGATTTTATTTCAGATTGTAAAACAAATGCACCTTAACAGGCAATCATCAACCAAGTCTGTGAAGTTGATGGCTAAATTGAATACAGAAATGAAATTTCGAAGTGCACACGAAGTGGTCATCAATAAAACACCATATCCAGCAACAGTTAGATGTAACTCTTGCAAAGCATAATAATGATCCCAAGCTTCTATATGTGAAGGTGGTCAGCCTTTGCAAAGATTTTTTAACTTAATTTGGGGTTCAGAATACTTTGCTGACAATATCTTAGAAGCTATTATGCTGTTGGCAGCTTCAGTGTAATGAACTCCATCCCAACTGATATACCGAGAACCCACTGGACAAGCAGTGACATTAGGCTCACCACATTGCATACTAAATCTGTAATTATATGGTGTCCCACCATAGCCACAACAAGCCATCAATGGGTTCACAAAGCCTGAGAAAACAAGAAAATAAGAATCACTCCAAAACTTTCCCGATGCGATGTACAAAAGAGTACATCAAGTCACAAAGATTAATTGGTATAAAATCAAACTCACCGTATTTGGCATGATTGGTGATGAGACCATACTTGATCGCGAACATATCGGTATAAACAACTGTCGCATCCTTATATTTTGAACTAATTTGGTTGCAGAGGCCCCACAATCCAGCATTAAATTCTTTGGCAGCATTATTAACAGTTGCAAGACATCCCACTGCATCAAGCACACTATCATTTTTCTTGAGAAAAGCAAGCATTTGAGGTAAACAGCCCAGGGGACCAGTGTTGTATACCCAGAACTTTCTGCCACCATTTTTATATATAGACTGCATTCAGATAGAAAACAGTAAACTTAGAATCGCAACATGAATCTTCAATTAATTCCCATGAAAAAAAAAAGAGAGAGCAAATATTCAAACCATAAGAACTCTATTGACCCAGAAGAATGCATGGAATATATGTTGCAAACTCTAGAATAAGCAATTTATAGATAACATAAAGATATATGTCACTGAATTAACCAAAACCACCCCGCACATATATAGGAAGATATGCCAAAGAAGTTCAAATGATAATTAAGAGGTGCAACACATCATCAAAGTAATACTTGATAAAGTCGAATTTACATCATCCATCTCAGATATGGATTTACAAATGACACATTGTTCTTTTCATGAGAATATGAGTAACTAATGAGATTTACTGTGTAAGAGAATAACTTGCCTTGATGGCATCTTTGATCCTCGAGAGAATAGATGGGATTTTTTCAATGACTGCTGAGTAGCTTACATTTGAACTTAATGCAATGCTAATATCATTCTGCCCCATGTCAAAGGAATAAACCGCATTTCGGAACCCCTTTTCGCTGATCAATAATCCTAAGCCTGAGATATAACATACTTTCATATTCATCTGTAATAATTAGAAAAACTCTCTCTATTATTGAGAAAATGATGTCATGAATCAAGAACTGAGTACCAGATGTGAAGCATGCTTAAGCAATGGCTCAAAGTTTATATCACATTTACTTGATTCCACATGAATTTATGTTATCTGGACCAATACTCTCTTACTAGCTTTAATAACTTGGCTAGTTGCTCAGGCCCAATTCTTAGACCCATATACTGTTTTGCAGCATGCAAATCATGTCCCTGATGAAGTCCAACTAGCCTCACTTCATGCATGATCTAGCAACAACAATCACAGAACATGTACCTTGTGCCCTGAGCTCTCGAGTGCGATTCTTGAAGTGAAAGAATTGAAGTACTTGAGTAGACAAAGTGAAAGGAATTGCAGTTGGTTCAGTGGCTGCACCAGCTACAGCAAAGTTCACTCCATGTGAAAAATTCGAACCTGAAGACTCCAAGTATGGGCTCAAAAAGTTAATCTTCAAGCTTTCACCTGCAGGAGTAATAGACAATATCAGCATACACCTGCTTCCAAATAAGGCCAGGCATGGGAGCCCATGAAGGAGACCTAGCCTACCAAGACAACAACTCATTTTAATTTTAGCCTCACTTGGTACAAGCTGAACAGATCAAAGGTCCATAATTCGAACCTTTTCATTTGACTAACAAAATTTTAAACCAAGCTTCATGAGATCAGAATCAAAGAGAGAGATAAGATTATGACTCATAACTCGCTCTAAACTCTTTCCATGCAAACTTATTTGATTAGCATAGAAATCTTTTAATCAGTGCAATCCAATTAGAATAGAGGTTGTTCATGAATGGGAACAGAGATGGATCACATACAGATGAAATCAATGTACAGCTGGCCATCACAAAAGCGACCAGTGGTCTTGTGGAAGAACCGTCGGCCAGCAGGTGGGCCAAGGTAGAGGCCAAGTCCAGCCATAAGCCCTCCTGTGTCAGAGTTTGAATCTCCAAAATTGAAGAGGATACATTTGGAATGAACAACAGTTGGCAAAGAGCAGAATACATGAATCAGGACAACTTGTAATAGAAGAGCAAAAAGAAATAGAGGACCTCCTGACACCCCTGCAGTCATACCATTCCCCTTCTTGTATTCTCTGTGTTATCTGTCCTCTCATCTAGAACTGCACCTCCTTATCCTACAGCACAATTTATACACCACAGACTGAATTTTATCCACATGAAGAATGGAAGGGTCACATGCAGGTGAGAGAGTTGCATGTTACTATGTTAGAGCCTACACAAAAACTATATAATAGAAAGAAGAAGACAAAATTGCCTTTAGCATTTAGAATTTCTCAATTAGAAAAAGAGTGGATCAATACCTGTAAGAAAAAAGTCAATGAACACCAAACAGGATCTTATTTGACGCCCACCATCAAATTGGACATTGGGATCTAGACATACGAGCTCAGAGGACACAAGAATGAATATAATCTCAATAGCACAGCTGTCATCTACTGAGATAAGCAACAAAAGAAATTGTCAAGGGAGTTGTCCAAGTGATCACGTGATCTATTTCCCACTTGCTATGCTGATCTGTCATCCTGATTAAAATAATAAACCAAGATCCATGTGACCTTTAAAGAATAGAAAGTTTGACTTCTATTTATTGGGATATAAGCCTCCAACCATTATGCATATACTTCCCTTAAGACAAGGAGCGTCTACTTTAAGTCAAAGCTTTTACAGACTAACTGGTCTTTACTTTATTAATTGACATCTTTTTCTATATTCAGACCACACAAGTCGAGAAATTAGGTAGATCCAGGATCAGGAACTCAGGTGTTCCACTAGCCAATCTACTCTCATTAGGGAATTTGTCATTTGTTGAGATGATCATTATAGATTTCCTTTTCCCTCTTCTGTTTTTGACTTTTTTATTCAGACCACACAAGCAGCTGAGAGCTTAGGTAGAACTAGAATCAGGAGCTTAAGTGTTCCACTAGTCAATCCACTCTCATTAGGAGATTTGTCACCTATTGAGATGATAATCATAGATTATGGCAACTGAAGCCAGCACTTTTTTGTTTCTTTTTCCTTTTCTCCTTTTTTTTTTTTTGTCTGTGACCATCGATCCATCTATCTACATGTGTCTATTCGTTGACATCTTTTGACTTGTCTCTGTTCAATGACTTTCTTATTTTTAACATATCTAAAACTGTTGGTATTATGTGCATAGCATGGCTTTCCATTCACATGGGATTAAAGACAAAAGCAAAAAAAGACGGCTTAATGTCCTAAAACCATCAAAATCAAAAAGGAAGATGGGTAGTAGAAAAAGAGCTACAGATGAAATCTAATGCTTCATATGAAATAGGTACAGAAGTACAATTTATTCTGGCAGCACTTTTTTTGCCTCACAATCCCAGTGTAGGCTGCAAGCAGTAAGGACCAGTTCTGTTGGTGATAAAAATTATATCAGTGCACATGCATTGCTATATTCCTGACTGGAAATTTTTAAGACATAAAGATTATGAGATTATGTTTACCTCTTGTCCAGAGCAAATATGCATGAATTTAACTTCCTTAAAAGTCTGGCAACCATGCGGTGGATGTAACTTGATTGACAATAATTCACCTGATATTTCAATTTTCTTGAATAAAAGAAAAAAACTAACAATTTAATTGGAGAATTTAACTGTCCACAAAGAAAATATAATGTTATTTGATTTGCTAGACAATACAAACCTTGATCATGCATAATCAGTAATATAGCAGGTTAGGCCATCCAAATTCTACTGAAGCTGCCATCATAGAATAAACAAGTTCAAAGAGATGTACCAAATTTGATATGTTCTTAGGAAGAGGCTGCACCATGCCTGGGACATCACCAATAATCCCCGCAAGAACAAGACCCATCTTTGAAATGATGAAATCTATTTGCATCTCTCAAAATGATCTCTCGGCCGGTGACTTTTGCAATCAGCTTAACTGCAGAATGGCAATCCCCACACACCCTAAGGTTCTTCATGACACGAATCGGCACTCCTGCAGGAATCTTCAGAATCCCAAATGCCACTGCTTGCCTCTCACTATGGTACCGCAAGTTGTGAGCCTTCTGCTCCTCATCAACATCATGCAGCACATAGCTACCATCTGGAGAATACCCTGCCTCCCTTAACAGTCCATCTAATCTCTCCAACATGCCAACAATTAGTTTGTGCTCTGGATGTGCCATTACATCTCCACAGGAGAACATGTGCACATTCTTGCCATATTCAATCCAGCTAGACCCTGGAGACTTGCTCACATTCCTTATGCTCATAATCTTCCTCAGCTCTGCAACATCTTCCCATCTCCCACTGGAAGCATACATATTAGATAGCAAGATGTAAGGCCCTGCATTCCCAGGCTCCAAAAGCAACAGCTTTTTGGCAGCAATCTCAGCAATCTCTATATTCATGTGGGTCCTACATGCACCTAACAAAGCACCCCAAATGACAGCATCAGCCTCGACAGGCATGTTCCTGATCAAATCCATCGCTTCATCAACATGGCCAGCTCGACCAAGTAGATCAACCATACAAGCATAGTGTTCAGCTTTTGCTTCAACCGAAGAATTCGACCTCATTGATTCAAAAATTTCTCGCCCTTCTTTAACCTTCCCTGAATAGCTACAAGCAGAAAGAACACCTATAAATGTGATCTCATCAAGCACCATACCCGTGGACTTCATATCATTAAAAACACTTAAAGCTTCCTTCCCTAAACCATGTTGAGCATAGCCAGTTATCATCGAGTTCCACATTGCAACATCTTTTGAGTCAAACTTATCAAATATTTTCTTTGCCTTCATGAGTTCACCACACTTAGCATACATTGTCATCAAGGCTGAGACAACAAACACATCCGCACCGAAATGGGACCGCAGCACTGCTGCATGAACCTCCCTACCATGATCAAGAATTGCCAAGCTGGCGCAAACAGTAAGAATGCTGATAATTGAAGGGAAATTGGGACAGATTCCATTCATCTGCATCTTACGAAACACATCAATTGCAGCCAATTGAAACCCATTTCGCTCATACACCTTCACCATCGCACTCCACGACCCATCATCCCTCTCTGCCATCCTATCAAAAACCTCCCTTGCCTCTGCCACCATCCCATGCTGCCCGAAACCAAGGATCATTGCATTGCAAGCAACCAACGAGTGCTCCGGCATTCTCCGGAACAGTTCAGCCGCCTCCTCGATACGGCCGGCCTGGATATATCCAGTGAGTATGGCAGTCCACGAGACCTCGTTCCTCTCTGGCATCACCTCAAAGAGCTTCCTCGCGAGGTCCACCTGCAGATTCTGAGCATGTCCTGAGATCATGGCCGTCCACGAGATCACATTCCGCCGCGGCATCTCATCAAACATTTCTCTGGCCTCCGACATGCGTCCGAACTGGCAGTAGCCAGAGATCATACTGGTCCGTGCGACGATGTCCTTCTCGGGCATCTCGTCGAAGAGTCGGCGGGCGTCGTCGATGCGGCCGTCCTGGATGAGGCCGCCGAGCATGACGGTCCAGGAGACGACGTTCCGCTCGGGCATGCGGCGGAAGAGGGACTCGGCCTCGGCGATGGCGCCGGCTTGGACGAGTCCGCGGACCATGGAGGTCCAGGAGACGACATTGTGCTGGGGCATGGACTCGAAGACGGCGCGGGCGTCTGCGAGACGACCGTTCTTGAGATAGCCGGAGATCATGGCGTTGTAGGAGGCGGTGTTCCGCTGGGGCATTCGGTCGAAGAGCTTCTGGGCTTCGGAGGGGTGGCGGTTGAGGAAGTAACCGGCGATGAGGGAGTTAAAGGAGACGACGCTCCGCTCGGGCATCCCGTCGAAGACCTTGCGGGCGGCATCGATCTGGCCGAGGCGAGCGTAGCGGTGGATGAGGGCGTTGGCGGAGACGATCGGGGCGGTGCAGGTCGGGCGGAAGCGGAGCGGAGGGAGGCGCATCGATCCGACGGTGATGATTAGAGGGTTGGGCGGTGTTGGTACCTGAAAGAGCCGGGATTGTAGTCAATGCGTATAGATGGTGATTCTTGTGCATTGGCTCCAAGTCAAGGCCAAGGCCGGCCCCTGGGTGGCTTCTCACTCGGCCACGACCATGATAAAGCCATTCTCTAGATGGGCCCCACAATGCCATCCATCCCCTTGAGTCCAAGAAAAGAAAATGTGCTTTTTTTTAAAAAAAAATTTCGTGACAAACAAAGCACTTTTATTCGTCATCTTTTTACTACATTTTAGTACATTTAAAACGATATAAGAATGTAAGAGGATGGCCATTATAATAATTTTGAATGAGATTTGTTATTTTATATAACATATATTATATTATATTATATTATAGCATAGTATATATAAACACTTACAAGAGTCATCGTTACACTTTTATCATTATCATCATTACATACAAATATATATAAACACTTACAAGAGTCATCGTTACACTTTTATCATTATCATCATTACATACAAAAGAAACCTTTGTGACAAGATTTTTCTCTATAGTTCAAATATCTTCTGTAATTACCAATGTTAATACTACATCAATTACACACTAAAAAAAATCTTAAGTACTCTAACAAGATCAATAACCTGATCGGTAACTTTTAACTAATCTTTTTTTATAACTAATAAACAATACAACCATAGACAGATAGGTAGGTAGATCGAGTTTTTGAGATTAGAACAGAAGTCCAAGGACCATCAATCCACTTCCATCTTCATCTTTACACAAAAAAAAGAAAAGAAAAGAAAATAAAGAAAATAAAGAAAATAAAGCATCTCTCTCCCACGAATATTAGTAATAGCTGTCTTTTGAGCATTACCCTACTACCATACCAGTAGTCTTTCAAAACCTTAGCTTCTACCTTCTCTCTCTTGTCAAAGACCCTAATACCAGTCTCCTCAAAACTCCATTTTGCAGCTTGTCATGTCACTCTATCCTTCACCATGATGCATTCAACATCATGAACTATCTATCATTCCTAGCTTATCAGACTGGCTTCTTGTTTTTATTCAACAGAAAGCAAGGAACAGAAGAAATTGATATTATTTTCAATGAAAAAGAAACATTTCATAGCAATGCACCCTAAAATTAAAACCTAAAGAAGATCCAATCATTGATCATGAATGTAAGCGTGGTCATAGCTCAACAATGAGCCCCTCGTATAACTAGATAATCAGCCTCCTCGTTACTACATACAAGGAACATTTTTTTCTTCTTTTTTAATGAAGACAGAACTCTTTAGAATGTCAGGAAAAGCATCAGCCGCCAAGTCCAGAATATATGTTTTGATTATCGCCCATCAGTAACCCTACAAACGAAAAATAATTACAAGTACAATAACCCCAATTATATTTCTGGTTTGATTCTTTGTTCCCTACATAGGGCATCCACAAAGTTGAGATTCTACAAGGGTCCACCTCACCAATCTCCTTCAAATAGCAAGTTAGCTACAGAGAGTCATAAAGTGCCTGATAACCAGGTTCATAGTTGCATCAAAGTTTCTAAACACCAATGCGAGATAAAACACCAGAGAGACCAGAAAATAACTCGGTAATTTATAACTATATTTCATCTACTGATATCGAAAACTGAAAAAAGATTACAACCTGTAAGCTTCCAAAATGAAATTTCAGCAGTAGCTGAAAAACAATTGCCCCATCCTCTATACCATTCCCCTAAAACACCAACAAGAACTGAAAAAGTAGTAAACAAACAGCAAATTACCTCCACCGAAGTTTTAAGACTTGGTGGAGTGAATTGGACTGACAAAGAACGACGCGCTTCTGTAAGTTGGACTAACACTGGAAAATAGTTCAGTACGGTCAACTAGCATTGCCATTAAAAGACCCATTGAGACAATACAAAAGATAGAAAAAAGCAATCAGCTTGCTGTTGTAAACCTCCACTTCATTTCTTTGGTGGATGATTGTCAGCAGTTGATCCCTGCTTGCTAAGTTTTAGTCCTTCAGATTCACTAGGAACAGTCCCTGCATTTGTAAGCCTGGAGAATGATTCACCAAAACCTTTCACCTTGATTTGAACTGAACCAACTTTGACGACATCAGCTGGTGCGGTCTCTGCTGCCATGACCCCAGAGCTTTTCAAATCACCCCCCATTGGGTGAATAGAGAAAGACCCAATCTTCATTATAGTATTCACACTCTTAGCATCTCCTGCCTCATCAGGCTTAGCATTTGTGGTATCATGAGATGATTTGGAGGAATCCAGCTTTATTGTTATCTGTCCACTGCTAAGGACCGAATTACCTGAACTCTTAGCATCCTTGGTCTTTGTGGAGCCATCCAGTATTGATAACTGATCAGCTTTTCTCCTCATTCCATCTTCCTTGGGAGGTAGATGTACCATACAACTCTGTTTTTCTCTATCAGCTTTTGAAGGCTGATCAACTGCACCCATTACTTGTTTTCCATCCATTTTCACATGATGATCAAAGGTACTATTCAATTGCTTTTCATCAGCTTTTGAAGGCTGAGCAACTGCAGTGCTTGATTGCGCGCTGCCTGCCTTTGAAGGCTGATTGGAGAAATCAGTCGGACATTTGCCATTGGCTTTGGAAGGTTGATTGATGGCAACACTCGACTGTTCTCCATCTGCTTTAGGAAGCTGATCAATTGCAATACCTCGCAGTTTTCCACCTGCATATGGAGGATGACTAACCATAACATCAGTCTGTCTCTCATTAGCTGTTGGAGGCTGACCTGCTGCACTGCCAGGTTCTTCCTTGAGTACTTTTGAAGAGTGGTCTATTACTGATTGCTTTTCACGTGCTTTCAGGAGGTCTGTTGTACCAGCTGGTTTGTTTGTAGGAACAAATGCAGGCACATAAGGAGCCCCATTGAAGCTTCTCCCAAGATGCCTATATTTTTCTTCAAGCATCACCTTCTGTCGCTCCTCATAAAACATGAAGTCATCAAGTATCGATGTCCTTAGAGGGCTACTCTTGAATATATTCAGCATATTCATGCCTGAGTTATATGGTATCTGATATAAATGAGGCAAAATAATGAGCTCAAATTGGAGTAATTAGGAATTCCACTTTAAACATAATCATTAGAGATGCATCAGAAGAGAGCTAAGAAGTACTAAAACATTCAGTTGTGACAATCATTTTACAATCAATGTAGCAGCTGAGAGTCACCAGGGACTACGTGATATGCTGCAATTTTAAGTTGATGATAATAAAGCAAAAAGAAGCCAAAAAAAAAAAACAAAAAGGACAGAACAAAGAAACAAAATACTGTAAGAAAAATATGCAATTCATTATTAGCTCTCTCCATGTAATGGAACCAACAAGGAACTTGAAACGGAAATCTCAATGGAACCTGCAGTGCCAAACCAAAACCACCTATCCAGTAACAAAATCCCAACATGATCTTTCAACAACTATATGCAAGCAACAAGAACATCATCACCTCCCACCCAAAAATGGAAGAGGGATTCTTAACTCTTTGATATAAAAGTTAAAGTTTAAATTATAATAGACCAGGCTGATCAATAAAGAAAATCCTAATTAAGATCCTGTACATGAGAAACTGTATGATGGTGCCCTGACAAGACACTCAAAATATAAATAGAAAGGGAAACAAAAGTCACGCTCCTTGAATGTGACTCTGGTTCTTCACTTGGTTAAAATGCAAGAGTAGGACAAGCATCAAACCAGGTGTACTAAGGCTCAAAGTCTTGGCAAAAAATTCAAAATTCTAGAAACCAGATAAAAAAAAACTTAATTCTTCCTCCTTCATTTGTCACCTCTAGGCCTCTAAATTTTTTTAACCATCTTCAGAAAACAAAATTATTAAATAAACAAACACTTGAAAAACACTAAGAACACAAAATGAAAGCCTTGAATCTTTGACAGAAGTCCATATGCATTTCAACATATTGACAAATTAGTTGCACTGATAAGCAATGTCTACTCACAGACAAACTATGCCACGTTCTTGGTTAATCAGAAATAGACATGATGGATTATATGTGAATTGTCTCTCAAAAGCAATACAAAATTTAACCACATCTAATGTACATTCAATTACCATAGTAAACAAACTATGCCATGTTCTTGGTTAATCAGAAAGAGACATGATAGATTATATGTGACATGTCTCCATAACTTATCAAAAGCAATACAAAATTTAACTACATCTATGTACATCTAATGATCATAGCTAGTTAACGTTGTTACAGAATGGAACACTTCAACATGAAAAAAATAAGTTTCAGATATATGCACTTGGCCAACAGTAAATCAATGCTCAAGAAAGGGCAGCAAATAGTAAAGCAGGAAGGATTCGCCGATACCTCCTGGGTATCTCTGCTATTTGTTACAGGCTTGTTTTCATTGTTCTCTAATATGATGTGACGAAAGCTAGCATTTGGCACATCCTTTATGATGTGCCATTTGACAAGGAAGCTCCCAGTCCACTTATCTTGCTGCCAGAAATCCATGTCCTTCTTGAAATCAACAGGTCCAATCATCTCAGCAACACCACAAAACTGGCCACTTGCATTAACCTGCATGCAGTAAATTCACCAGCTAAGGATCACCATATAATGCGTCAACAGAGTTATGGTGCCTCAGATAAGGTATCCAAATTAAAGAAAGATCACTCACAGAAAAGAAGAGAAAGACCGGACACTTTCTTGGCTTTCCTACAGATATTCTCTGTGCATCTTCATATGCACTATCCAACCTCTTGTTTCCATTAGGAGTGCTTGACCACACATTATACTTGATGCTCTTGTGCACATCATCTTCACTATAAGATTTGATAACAAAGAACTTGGCATCTGGATAGTCAACTGGGAAGTCATCCCTATTATATTGGTCAGCATTAATGATGACGTTTCCCTCTACGGTACGAGCACTTGCTTTACTCAGTTCAGCCCCATCAGAACCAGCTGACATCCACTGACCTTTCAACCTGTTTGTCCTAGGTCCCCTATTTTGCTCAACTAATATATTTGGGCTTCCACTACCATTGTTTGCAGCTGCATTAAAATGGAACCTTGGTCTATATGTATCCACTGATGCCCATCCATGAACATTGGATCCAAAGTTTGTGGAGTCATCATTAGATGATGCAGCAACTTTGGTGGGACCAGGAACAAAAGTAATTTCTTGTGAGAAGCGATCTGTTGGTTGCATCAGACCAGAAGAAATACCCTCCTGCAAACAATGTATTCAAACACAAACCCCAATTTAGGTTTAAAAAAAGGTGCAGCAACTAATCAAGATAGTGAAGCAGGTTTAGCAATATAATCTCAGGGGACCTATAATGTGGAAATGCACAAAGAGAGAGAAAAATAAAAAAAGGACCATTAAATAATATGGCACAGTTAAAAATTAACTGAAGCCCATGACTAATCATTTTAAGTGGCCAATGATCCATTGAAAAATCAACTGCACAAAGGACATTCAATGAATTTCTGCCCCAATTAAAACCAGTACTGTTCCTAAATCTCAGTAATAGTACCTGATTTATAGTACTGGCACTACCACGCATCACGGAGTCCTGTAATAAAGGCTGATTACTTTGTGGCATATTGGCTTGGGTCCCTTCCGATGGTTTTGTTGTGGTTCGGTTCCACTGTGAGGACTGGTAAGGCTCAGATGCTGGTGCCAGACTCCCTGTGGCAGCTGTTTGAGAAGAGGCAGCTGCACCCAGAGATGCTTGCAGAGGAGCAGATTTTGTGCCTGCATTAGCAGATCTGATAGCAAATGATGCATCACCGCTGAACAACAAAGGGTCCGCAGAGCTATGAGGCACAAAATCCAAAGTAGGGTGAACAATGATTGGAATATAAGCAGGTGAAGAAACAGGAGTCTGGTATGGACTGCTGAAATACTGCTGGTTTCCTGTAAATGTGCCATCAACTCCTACGACCGCACCAGGTATGTAAGGATTGTATTGGTTGTATGGTGTCTGTGCATATCCATAGCTAGGTGTATAATATACATATGGCAAACTTTCAGTTTGCATGCCCTGCAAGATCAAAGAGCAGAAATATTACAACATAAGAGGTGCTGGGTAATATATATATATATATATATACATACATAACATTATCAGTCATCCTAATCAGACTTCATTTAATTAGACTTTACCGAGTAATGGAGATCTTGACCATCTAATGCAAAAATCCCATGGTGGTCACCCCATTCACCAGGCGGTTCAAATCCTGTTTTATGAAGTACACCAATCAGGCAACAGAGACCCCCCAACATTTAAAAATTACTTAAGTTGATCACTCAATAATGAAATCACCGAAGCTAAAAATTCACCTGTACAATAATACCCATAATTGTTAGCAGCTGGATAGTTTAGACCCTGATTAAAAATATATTCTGGTGCCACTTCATTACCCATGTAATCAACCCCACCAGGAGGAGGAACAAATGCAACATGGGGGTTCAGACCAACACCAGGCATCTGTAAACCAGAGGACAGGAACAGTTCTCATTAACAGATGGAACTCTTATGTCCAAAGAATACTAGTTAAAATTATAAATCTATAAAACCATCTGCTTAATGTAGAAAAGCAACTATCATTTCATGCAACAAAGAAAATGCTGAGATCCCATGCACATCACAGTGTCTTAACCTGTAGTGGCCTGTCGACTTACGCCCTTTCAGCATGGATAAACATGACTTGATACTGCTCAGCACCAAGCCAAAAAGTCCTTTTAAAAAGTAAAATAAAATAATCACATTCTCTGCCGGCAGCACTTAAATCCTTGACCTCAAGAAGTTTTCATTTGGCTAGAGATTCTCATTTTCAATTATTTCTTTAGTTTGTGAAGTTTAATCATTCCATAAGTAGTAGACTAAAAAGAAAAACTTATTCAATCAAGGCTCGCTGAAATTGTTGATGTCCAGATCTTCTATTGAATATTATATAGTATAATGCAACTAAGTGCTGCTGAAAGGCAAGAGTACCATGTATGTCTCTGTAGGTCCAGGTTCAGAACCAGCATGCATCTCTGCACCAGAATGGCTGCCCTTGTGGAAGAAACAATGAGAAGTATGAGAAAGTAAGCATTTACAAATACCCATGCCCATTTACAATATAAGAATTAATAAAACAAACTGTATGCACACAAAAGCCAATTATTAGAAAAGTCATGAGAAAAAAAAAAAAAAAAAAACAAAGACAATACAAGTTTTAAATGAACCCTGCATATAAGAACAGTAATTAAAAAATATTCTGTTACCAACAAGAACTTTACCATTCAAACCTAGAAAAAAACTTAAATAAAGGGCAATAAGGCCCTCAAGGTTGCATCTTCCACAATGCCAGAAAATAATGAGGCAGAAATGAAAATGTCGAGATGGATTTGTAGCAGAAAAGAAGGATACAGGGCTACAAGCATATTAGAAGGGATTGGAATTGCACAAGTTGCAGATAAAGTGATACAGAACTAACTGGAAAGGTATTGGCATATTAAGTGAAGACCTAAGGAGAACAGAAATATTAGTAAGAAGCGGTTCTCAAACTCGTCCTGAAAGATCTGAAGAAAATGTAGGAGAAGACCAAAGCTAGCATTAGCAGATTTTGGTTGAGAGGATTTGAATAAGCCTGTAGTAAAACTAGAGCCCTTTGTAGGAACAAATAGCAAATCATTGTTCATAAAGCAGTAAAATCTGGACAAGGCATGATGGCTATGGTTGAGGTATCTGATAACAAGATTCTTCCCCCCAAATAATAGATAATGGCTATTTAAGTGAAATCACATTCAAGAATTACCTTGGGAGAGGAAATATGATTGAATAGTTGGTAATTATATGTGCAAAAATTAATTCATTTAATGTAAAAATAGGTGCAACTATCAACTACAGATGATTATTCAACATTCCCTTGGGATCAAAATCGAATTGGCATAAAGCAAGCAAACAAAAGAAACGTACTACATTATATATACCTACATAGAATTGTGTTGAACTTGTCTTGGCTAGAAATTTATGTGGAATGCAATGACATTGACAAGCATAATATTATTCTTCTCATAATTATTTTAAAGTGCTTCACAAAAATATTATTTCTATATGTGGGCATCGGTTCTCTAGTTTATGGCCAATGATGCACTTTCTCACCAGAAAGAAAGTTTTATCAGAAAGTTGATTACTAATTCTGCATCCGATAATACTTGTTCTCGAGTAAGTTATCAACATTTACAGTAAAACAAGGCAGAACATCCACCTATTTGCTGTACTACCTATAATGCCATTTAAGTCAAAGCAGAGGCCAACTTTAACAGGATGCGACCTCTCTAATAACACAAATCATAAACTTCAACCTTACAATACAACACCTTCCGCATATCATAAGGCAAGAATATTCTTTTATCACCAAAAACAAATAATATCGTATATCAAGCAATTAAAAGCAAACAAATTCCCCAGTCACGCATCCGAATATCATGTTCTCAACTATTTTTTCTTTCCAATAGATAAAAGTTGGGCCGCTAAGACAGGGTCCATAGTGACATAAGAAACAAACATCGATAGATCAACGACACAATTCATATAATAAAGCCAAACCACTTCATAAAACGCAATCCGGAAGCATAAAAGACCCTGAACCCAACCCAAAGTCAATATTTTTCCCGCTGTAGAAAATCAAAAGACCATCAAGAACCCATGAAAACCATGAAATCTTGCAGGAAAGACCAAAAATATACCAAAACACAGCATAATAAGTGAAAAGGTGAGATTTTTTCCACGTATACGAAATAAGAGAATCAAAAAAGAAAAAGAGAGAAGCTTACCGGCAATGGGAAAGGGAACCTTAGCTCAAGCCATGAGCGACTCGGTAAGAGGGAAGACGGGGGGTAAGGGGAGGGAAATATGGGAACCTTCTATGGCGGCAGCAATTTCTTGCACCATAATTTTTCCAATTCTGGTGCAGAGAAGCGCCTCAAAAAGCCCTAACCCTAAAATTTATACATTTCAAAAAGGGAAAGGAAAAAAGGGTTGAGGGGGCCGCTACCGGGAGGGGCTCAGGCAATTTATAGAGAGAGGCAGGGGGGGAGGGGGGTTGCGGGGAGATTCTCAAATGGAAAGCGTTAGGAGAGCCGGTCTGATACTAACAAGAGTGCCCTTGTCTTTGTTACTAAAAATCGAAAATACCCCTTTGTTCTGCTTACAATTATCTGACGAAATGACCGTGGGAAAAGGGATTGGTGTAATATGATTTCCTGATAAGGGTAAAATTGTCATTTGGGGATTCCTTTTCACTTTTGCTGCAATCTGAGTTGCACGAATCTAAATGGACGTGGGAGGTGGCTCCTCCTCTCTTTCTTTCCACCCCCTCCCAAAACGATAATGAGTCCATTTCCGTAGATACAAATTGTTTCTCCTCGTAGTCTCTGATCAGAAAATTGGCCCTCCTGACCTAATCGGGTGCATTAGCATGGATCAGGAAGTTCTTGTCACCTATGGATCTATGATTAAGTTTGGCAGGTATAGCGTGAAAAATTGCATTCTCCAATGTACATTGATCACATCGGTGTATACGAGTTGTGTCCATATATTTTACATATGGATGCTTAAATTTGAGAACACGTTTGCTACGTTGGAAAATTTTTTCTTTTCAAAAAATTTTAAAAAATTATTTTTTATAAATAAAATTTTAATATATTTGATTGATCATAAAAAATAACTTATTATAGAATAGCTTATATATAGTTGAACATCTATTCTCTTGAAAAAATTATGTAAAATACCTATTATATCCTGAATAAATATAAGACGATATCTTTTTGAAACTAAATTTTATATAAATATAAATATTATATTTATATTAATAAAAATATAATATTAATATATTATAATAAAATATTAGATCATAATAATTTGTTTAAAAAATTTATAGGAATATCTCCTCAACTTTAGCTCAATTTTACTCACACCCCTGTACTTTAAAAAATATCAAACTGGTCCTTCTAGTTATCGATATATTCCAATATGATCCAGCTGTCTCTATCCGTTAATAAATTTTTTTAAAATAATAAAAATACCCATCTCTTTTTTTCTTCCTTCTCTTCGATTGATCCCCTCCTCCATGATCTGCGTCTCTCTTTCTCCCTCTTCCTTCCTTCTCTTTTTTCTTCTCCTCTTCTTTCTCACCCATTTTTCCTCCCCTTCCTTCTCTTTCTCCCTCCTTTCTTTTCCTCCCCTTTCTTCACCCATTCTCCTCCTCTCTTTTCTTCTCTACTTTCTCCGTCAATTCTCCTCCTCCCTTTTCTCCTCTCCTTCCTTTCCATGGACTTCTCCTCCTCATCCTTTTTTTTCAAGCCGCCCACAAACTATCTCTTTTACGATGGCTTCCTCCACCATCCATGTTTACCTTCCCTATCTTCTTCCTCCCCATCCTCTTCTCCTCCCTTTCATCCTCCATCCTATTTCTTGTCGACGGCCCCTCTCTCCTCCTCCCATTCTTTCTCATTATCTTTCTCCTTCAAACCAACCTATGAGCTCTATCCCTTTAGATAGCCCCCTATATCTGCCTCTTCTTACCAGCAAAAAAATCCTTCCCCTCCTCTTCCTCTTCACTCATTTATCCTCCTTCATGAGGCTCCCTCCACCTCTTTTTCCTTCTCATTCATTTTATTTTTTCATTATCCTTTTCCTCCAAACCACTCATAAGCCATCCCTTTTACGGCGGCCCCTTCCACCGCCACTCCTTTCCACTGATAACCCATTCTTTCCCTCTTCTTCCTCTCCGTCTTCTTCTCCTTTTTATCCTCTTTCTTCTCTTCTAATCTATTCCTTGCGACCTTTCACCCCTCCTCCCCTTCCTTCTTATCTTATTTCTCTTTCAAGTCCATCCATGAATAAAGGATATTTTTATCTATTGAGAGAAAAATCTAATACCATTTATTAATAAAATAAATGATTGAACTATATTGAAATATATCGATAACTAGAATGATCAGTTTGATACTTTTTAAAGTATATAGGTGTAAATAAAATTGAGCTAAAATTGAGAGGGTATTTCTTTAATTTTTTTCAAATTTATTGTGTTAATATGATACTAATATATATATATATTAATATATTAATATTTTAATATAATAAATTTATTAATATAGATATAAATATAATATTAAATATAATACTATATTAATAATTTTATTATATTAATATATTAATATATTAGTATAAATATTAAATAATATTAATATTATATTTATATAAATATTAAGATAATATTAATATAATATTATATCACTATTCAGTATTTCATTCTAACCATCTATTGATATTTTACAAAATTTTAGCCGTGGATCTTAAAAAGATATTTTGGAAAAAAAAAATACCATCACTTTTCGTCCCATAGGAAATATCAAAATCTATCTTCTTCATGGATTTTTACTTTTCATGAAATATAAAAAGTGACTTTCCACAGAAAGAACTTTTTCTATTCTCTCTTCTTTTAAAACTCTAACTAAACAAGATGCCCCCTCTCTACTTTTCAAAAATTATCTCTTCCCTCATCCACTTCACGTCAACCAAATGAGTCCTAAAAGGTGATGCATGGGTTCTCTAATTCTCTATGTTTTGATTGTATACATATTTTAATGTAGGGTGCAATATAGCAAAAGTTAAGACTTAACTGTATATTTTATAACTAGAGGTGCAATTGATTCTAGTTGAGTGAATAACTAAGTGCTTGAGTTTGACTTTTTGGATTCAAAACTCTATTCAAGATTACTGAAATTTCAATATCCAAGTTTGAATTTGACTCAATCGAAAAAAAAAATATTTAAGATTGATTTTACTCAACTCAAATATAAACCAAGCTCAAATTTGAGAATTGATTATAATTTAAAATATGATAAAAATATTATATTATATTATATTATAAATATTAAATTAATAATATTATATATATATATATTCAATTAGATTTATGAATTTTTAAATTGAGTATTTTGTTATTTGAGTTCGACTTTAAAATTTTTTTGAGTTATTCTAACTCAATTTGAGCTTTATAATAATGGTTTTGAGTTGAGGTTAAGTAGCTCGTGAGCTCCACTTATTTATATTTTTATTTATATTTAATCTGAAAAAAAAAGTTGCATGGTTGAAAAATATATATTAATATGAAATAATGGTACAAATGAGTCTATTAATAAACTTTCTCGATATATGTATCATAACCCACATGTCAAGTCATATCTTTATTTTTCTGGGGATGCTAGAAGAATTGGATAGTGTTAATGTGATAATCCGGCCCACTAAGCCCAGTAAACAAAAAAAAAAAAAATAGAACGGAGAGGAAGACTCCCGATCGGAGTCTTCCTCTTCCCCGATTCCGATCAAGAATCGGAGTCCTAGGGCCATTAAAAGACCCTAGGACGAGCTCTATAAGAACCCCCTCCTCTCCTCTAAAAGTAGATCCATCAGCCACCGATGATCGCCGGAGTTTTTCTCCGATTTTTTCGATTGAAGCCGCGACTCCTCGACCTGTGCTCGCCGCGATTTCACACCGGTGGGGGTCATCGGAGGTTGTGGTAAAGCCTCCTTCCTCTTCCTCTCTTCTTCCCCTTCTTCCCCATGCCTGTGGGTACGATGGCCGGCGACGGATGTCGTCGGATTTTGTTGGAAAAAAAAACCCCTGTTCTTACCGATTCTTTTCTCCGATTTTCCCGGCACCGACGGTCACTACCGACCGCCGGTACGGGCCCCTCCGAACTCGGGGAAGACCGCCCTTACCGCCGGCCACCGTCGGGCAAGGCGTGGCCGTGAACGACCGATATAAGGAACGGGGACCTCTAGGTCCCCTGTTCCGGCCAAAGAAGGCCACGGGGAAAAAGAAAAAAAAAAAGAAAAGAAAAGGAGAAGGAAAAAAAAAAGAAAAGAAAAAGGAAAAGGAAAAAGAAAGAAAAAGAAAAGAAAAGAAGAAAAAGAAAAGAAAAGAAAAATATATAATCATATAATAATAATGATAATAATAATAATAATAATAATAATAATAATAAAAAGAAAAGAAAAGAAGAAAAAGAAAAGAAAAGAAAAATATATATTTATATAATAATAATAATAATAAATAAAAATACACATAAAGGGAAGTTTCACTCATCCCTTTCTAAAGTCTTTCTCTCTCTAGAATTGGATTCGTTCTCTCTCTACTTTCTCTCTTTAAAAAAAAAATTTCTCTCTCCAAGAAGTCCTATGAATTTCCTATTGGGCTATCTTCTCCACTCCTAGGGATCTATGACCTTAAATCAGTTTAGAGCTGAAGGAAGAGATTTATTGGACTGATCATCAAATCGGTCATTTCTTTATATTATGTAATTTTATTAAATATATAAAATAAAATTTATTGATGATTTAATATTTTAAATAGGACGGTCCGATTTTTTTAAGGAAGATTAAAAGGTCCAGGACGATCGAGGTAAGTGGATTTTATGTTCCTTATTTATTTTTAAATGATCATGCTTTTATGTAAATAATTGTTATTGATAAAATCATAATTTTTTTATAAAATAAGGATCGACATATGTGACATAAAAAAATATATTTTATTATGAGCATTGATTTCATGAATATGTCTTATAAAAATAGCATGATTATGAAGCATGAATTTCTTTATTTTTTCATTTATGTATATGTATGTTTTAAGAAAAAGATAAAATAATTTCAAAGGCTCTCAGATAGCTATGAATGAATCCCTTCGGGAAGGTCGACATCCGGAGCTAGCATCCTCACAAAATATGGCCCTACTAGTGGGTATAAAGTTGGCACATGAATTAAGAACTCTGTCGATTAAGAAATATGGCCCTGTCACGGGTATAATAGTGACCTTAGCATGATTGTCTGTGAACAATGTTTTGAAACATGATATGAATACATGATGAAAATGATTTACGATTCATAATTGTGAAATATACATGATTTATGCATGCATGATGAGCTTATAACTTGTTTTATTATATGCTCTATGAAATATTTATTTTTACAATAATTGTTATTTGCTAAATGATGCATTATCATAGAAAACTTATGCTTGATCCGGTAAGGAAGCGGAAGTCTACTTACTGAGCTAGTGTAGCTCATATTCTTTTTGTTTTCTTTTTCATGAACAGAGGAATAAGGTTAGGACCGAAGAACAGGGAATCCAGGTTTGGAGATCAGCAAAGCAAGCTTAGAAATTTTGCTCTAGGAATTCAGTTTATGTTTATGGATTGTAGTCATTATGAATTTTAAGACTTGGATTATTTCATCTTTGGATTTAGATGCTCTGAACCAGTTTTGGTTTAATTAAATATTTGAATTAAATTTTATTATTATATTTATTTGTGATACATCTGTTATTATGTTTAAGAAGATGAATTTTGGTTTCGTGTTATCGTGGGTCCATCCCTCGGTAGTATGACCGTGTTATGTCCCGGGTTTGGGGTGTGACAGTTAACATCCCCAACCCGTCCCTCCACAGTTAAAAATAGAACGGCTTGCGCATCTCATCTATCAACCGTACATAACAAGGATGTTTAAACTAGAAATTATTCATCTTCACGAGAGAAGATAGTTGAAATCTCAATATATTGGCCACTTTCTATGTGCATGATGGTGCATCATATAATTACCTCATGATAAGTTGAAAGTTGATATTATTGATTCAAGGTGCGAGTTTAGTGCTTAGGATTAATGTTATCCTCTTATGTGCAAGTGATGCAGCAAATGGCAACTCCAAATACAACAAATTCGATCAACCAACACTGCTCCTTTATATGCACATCCACAGAATGAACCTATTTTATGCCTTTCAGCTGTCAAGAAGAATGAGAAGTAGAACAAAATGGAGGTCATAAGACTACGACCTGCACCACCGCCAGGTATATAATTGAATTAGTTATAACAATGTTCACTTTAACTCTCAAACCAATGAATGATACTTTGATAACATGACACATGCTTAAAATCGCATTGCAACAATTGAGTGGACTCAAGTTTAGACATGCATTTATTTATGTACCTTTTGAGTGGTTAAATGCCCATATGGAAATGGAGCTACGTTAGTAATTTATACGATGACTGAAAAGAAAATTTGGAACAAAAAAGATAGATCACAACGTATTTTTTTATAATTAATAATACATGCAATATTTCAATGGGCACATATACTTTGGGAAGGAGCATTTGGAATATATGTATCATGAATAATCTGTCTTTTTTTTTTTTTTTTTCTTTTTTTGTAGATGAAATCTGCTTTTTCCGGTTATGGTCTTTGGTCTATCAATCTCGGATGTCCATTACTTTTCATGATTGCTCTCCTCTATCCACCTCTGTTCTTTTGTCACATCCCTTCTGGAAGCTTATTATGGAGACAAAGTTGATGACATTCTCTCAGAATGCTATCTTGAAGGTGAGGAGTCAATTATTTGCAATCATTCGATTAGTATTATAGTGACAAGGCATGTTTCACTTTGGGGGTGCTTGATATCTCTAGCACGGTCCCTACAAGCCCGAGGAAGGATAAAGTTGCTCATGAATGTGCCACCTATGGCACATCATTATTTCCACCATGATCTCATAGCATTTAAATAAGTGCTCTTGAATTGCAATGCAAAAGTTGCTTATTTCATGGATTGTAGCTGCGCAAATTCAAATGCGAATTGCGTTTCAGGAAAATCGAATCAAAAATCTTCTCCAAAAGAAGGTAACGTACCAAGCCTTGGCTATCAACGATCATTATTTTTTATGAGTACTTGAACAGTTTACTGGTGGAAATATCTCGATACAATGTATGAAAGGATAGCTTTATTCTCTCTCTTTCCTAAGCTAAAAGGCAAGCGGTACCGTTAGGGTATGGTTGGAATGTTCTATAAATTTGAACTAGTTGATGACTCACGCATTATGTTGAATCAGATGTATGAAAATAAATTTTTAAATATTATTATCTTATTTTTAATTGTTCAGATGTTGTTATTTTTAGGATTATAATATGTAATATTTGATAGTTAGAAATATTGACGTACTTATGAAAAAATAATATGAAACAACTAATTAACATGTAATTAAAGAAACACAGATCTCTGCAATAGTGCAAAAAGAAATAATAGTGAATAAGAAAGAGTAATTTTACATCTTATATATGAGGAAGAAGCGTCATACATCTATTAAATGAAAGTTAATATATATTCTTGGTGGACTACAAATATTAATAAATAAGCAACCTTTGAGTTCCCAATGCACAACACATGGCCTTATGGTTTACTCAAACAATTGAAAAAATGAATTTCTAAAACAATAATTCAGAAAATATCAACCACGTAGTAACTTAACATCATACAAAAAGATTAATTAAATATTAACAACATATCAAAAGGAGCATTTCCAACATTTAAAAGATGCATTATGCTGGCCCCAAATTCTTCCATCAATTTTCACAGATGATGATTACACAATATAAAGAATAGAACATCAGTTATCATAACAATCATTCAGAAAAAAAAAAAAAAAGGGAAGAAAGATAACAAAGCATACCCCAGGAGAATTTCTTATTATGGACATGCAGATATATATAAGCTTGCGAAATAATAATTTTTTTCAAATTTTATTATCTAATATCAGTGAATAATTAATATTAACAGAATAATTACTAAAATTATTATCAAAATTAAATTTTTTTTTTGAAAGTAAAATAGTATCGGAGGTTCGGGATGGTGGAGGTGACCCTTGGAGAGGTTACAACCGATCGGCTCCATAATTTTTTTTCTGTTTTTCTACTCATTATGATATAGTGGAACAAAATACGAACATATCATCATATTTGCCCACTCACACTATCTTTTTATTTAATACCCTACCAAATCTATTTTTTTCTCTATTTTTCGATGCAACATAGGATGCATCTTCTTCTCTTCCATCTAATCCAAGCTCTCCACCATCCTCCTCACCATGCATAGCCAACCATCCCTCTTTTAATATCCTGCCAAAGTCAGATAGAAAAAAAATATTTTAAATTATTATTAGTAATAAAATATAATAATATTATTTTTTTTTTCTCTCCCTCTTCAAATATTTTTTTTTTCTTTTTTTTCTTTTCCCCCTTCCCTTCTCTTCCTCCCACTGCCTCCCCCCCACCCCTCGCCCTCACCGTGTGAGACCCAGGTCGCGGCCGTCTGCACTGCCCCTGCTGCAGCCCCGTCTCACTACCATCCGTGCTACACCTACCATCTGCACCGCACCCGGTTCCGACACCACCAACCCCCCTCCCCCTCCCTCCTTTGGCTCCGACACTACCAACCCCCCTCACCTCTCCTCTTCGGCCCCAGGCGCGTCCCGCGCCTCCCCCACCTCAGGCTCTGCGGCTTGACCTCACCCACTATGAAAGTGGGCGTTTGCAAGGCTCGAAGCAAAAAAAAAAAGAAAATGTCATCGGAGAAAAAAAATAGAGGGGAAGGAAGAGGGAGGAGCACAGACAGAGGGGTGTGGGCGGTCGTCGGTACTTGCGGAGAGCTGCGAGGGCTCGGGTTCGTCGGGGTCGGGGGAGGGAACAGGAGGGGACAGCGACGGGGTGGGACCACGAAAGGTGCGGGGGGAAGCCAGGAGTCCTAGTTGGGAGGCTTGGAGCGGCTGAATATAGAAGCTTCGATGGTGATAGCTGGGATTTTGTGTTGGTAAGTTTTTTTTTCTTTTTATTTCTCTCTTTTTCAAATATATGGGAAGAAAAGCACCTGAGGTAGATGGAGGTGGGCAGAGATCTATGAGGAAGGAAAGTGACGGCAAAGATAGGCGGAGGTGGCCATCGGTGAGAGCTCGACAAAGAAAGAGACCAATGAAGACCGACGGGAGGTGGCGGCAAGCAGAGAGGGAGGAGGTCCAAGCAGAGCAGGGAGGAGGTCTACGTGAGGTAGCAATCTGAGTTGGCAATACCACAATATTTGGAGAAGCTGAGTTGTCA
Source organism: Elaeis guineensis (assembly GCF_000442705.2). NCBI lineage: Eukaryota > Viridiplantae > Streptophyta > Magnoliopsida > Arecales > Arecaceae > Elaeis > Elaeis guineensis. Next base: position 14,606,149 of record NC_025997.2, read on the forward strand.
ACACAACAATACTCCTCCACAAAGTATTGCTTTATATATATATATATATATATATATATATATGATATGATAGGTATTAGGTTTAAAAATCCCACCTTTATCTCAAGTAAGTTTTACTTAGGGTTGACGTTTAACCCAACCAATCAATTCCAACCCAAACCGACTTAATCTGACTTGACTCAATATATAAATAAATAAATAATCACACTTAGGTTTTATATAAACTACTTATATATTTAATAATTGTATCTTTTATCTCATCATGTATAAGCATATCATTAAAATTTATGAATGGTTGATGCTTTAGTCTAATAGCATTAATCCAATAAAAATATTCTAAACCTTTTTACTGTATTAAATTTTTATTTAAAATGATTTAATTTAATTAATGCGGCATAACCTAACTCGACCTAACTAATTTGACCTAATTTGAATTGAGCTTAAAATGAGACTAGGTTGGGTTGTGCTAAGATTTGCTCTTAATCTAATCCAACATGCCCAAATTTGCTGTTGAAATAATTAGTCATCCATACATTTTTGAAAAACATGCCAAGGGCATCACCATATTTTATACCTCTCACTAATGGAGTATTGATGTGATGCAAAATGCCTGGGTTGGTGATCTCCCATTGAGCTAGTGGCCAACGATGATTAATATGAGGATTACGAATAGTTTGCGGGTAAGTGATCTCCTCTTATCTAAGAGGAGGTAGAACACTGCTTTGGTCACTCACTTTTTTGGGAGTAATTAGCTAATTGGATTCGAGTGATTGCTATTTTGCTATATGTTATTTCGATGTGTGGATTTAGAGATCCAGCTCCAGCTTGAGGGTGAGGATTAGGAACCTGTACAACCTCTTCAGAGGCAAGATGTTGCATAGACATGGATGTTGAGTATTCATTCAAAAGCAACGTTATTTAGCTGAAAGATGGGTTGGGATCACCTCCCAACTAGGGGATTCTAAGGAGGAGGGAGATGGACATCCCCCTGCTTGCCTATGTGGTGGAGTAGAGGAGTCTATTAAGCATACCCTTTTTCAATGTGAAAGGGTAGTGCAGGTATGGATATTGGTGAATGCCTTTTAGGAGGTTCTTCGATTGGCAACTTTCCTAAACTTATTTCTAGTACAGATGAGAAGTAGTGGATCCCAGCCACGGTTTAAGATAATAACTATCAAGGGAGCCTACATTGCTTATCATATTTGGTTGGCTAGGAATTTCTAGATTTTTTAGGATAACACTCAGCCGCCTAAGTTCAATTTGAACAGAGCCTTGATTTAGGCCATGGAGATTGCCCACACACATGATATTGGAGAGCCTTTGATAGCTCGCGATATTTGGAACTTCCTTACTGCTCATGCAGTATATCAGACAATCTTCTTTGCTTGAGAGCCTCCGCCCTCAAATTTTCTCAAGGTCAATGTCAAAGGCAACATGATAGAGAGAGGTAGCAAAGGTGGAGCAAGAAATGATTGGAGGTCCAGCCTCTTGATTCTTGGTAGCGGAGGAGAGTTCGATCTTCAGTACCTCAATTCTAGGGATGAAATTGAGGGCTATTTGGGAGGGTATCCACTATGCCAAATGAGTCTTGAGTGTGGATTCCATCTTTCTAAAGGGTGACTACTATTGTGGTTGGTTGGATTTACAGTCAGAGGCTCGAAGCAGGAGGGCCAGTAATCACCATCTTTTACAGGATCTATGGCACTTAGTAAGGGAGTGGATAGCCTTCATTATGAGGCATATTTTTCGAGAGATGAATAGTGCAGTAGACTAGATGGCTTCATTTGTTGTTGACCACTTAGGAAAGAATTATGGACCAATGGAGATTCTATTTTGAGAACATTCTGAGATATTTTATTTTTTGATTTTTTTAGATGTATTCGTACTAGGATTATATGAAACAACCAATCTAGCAACAAAAAAAAAGAGAGACAAGCATCTATGAGTTATGGATAAATCAAGAAAATTAGTTAAGGATCAATTTATCCAACTTAGGCTATAGATACCAAAATTATACATATATAAGTTTACCAACTCAATCATTCAATCGGTTAGTTTAATAAAATATTCAAGCTAGCTTGCCATAGCTAATCCGTCGACCAAGGATGAAATTAGTTGATAATTCTAATGTTGGAATTTGTTGCTATAAGTCTTTGGCTCGAAGTTGACATGGCTAAAGATGGACGCTATTTGCCAAGACATCGGAGGAAACCTACAAAGAAAGTCCACACTCGTCGAAGGTTTTCCGACGAGGGACCCTCCGATGCTAAGTTAGCTAGAGTTTGAGAACATTAGGAAAAAGAGATAGAGTGAGGGAGAGCGGAGTGGTATTCTCTTCTTCCTTCTCGTTGAGCTTGCTTACCTCAGGATATCCTTCATACCTCTTTATATGAAGGTAGAGCGATAGGTGGTTAGCCAGAATACGTAGGCCATCAGGTCTGGTCCTTTAAGCCCTTAGGTCATGATTTGATAATTTATTGGGAGAGGATTCTGCCCACTAATTTTCAGATCAAGATTGTTAGTCATGAGTGTTGGTCATAAAGTTTCTCTATGTGAATAAATGAGCTAGTTGTCTGAGGCCAGCATAGAGTTCAGGCCCCAGGTGTTTGTATCAGAAGTGGTCCCATCAGGTTAGTTTGGGTATGCCCCAAACAGAGGGGTAGTTCTGGTCGGTGGGTCATCTCTACAATATTTGCCCCTCACTTTCAAGTTCGAAGTAGTTTTACAACTTCAGACAAAGGAAGTAGTCAATCTGAGTATCTGATAGCTAGTTGTTGATCTGATTTCCTTTTGAAAGCGTTCATTTTGCTATACTTGATGGAAGGAGCTTCCGAGGGTTGTTGATGTCTCGCTTTGCGATCTATACTATCATTATGAGGGGAGGAAGCTCGAGAGGTCACAGAATAATAGCTTAAAAAGAAGAGATATGAAGATCATTTCTGGATTCGCTGGGATTTGCCATGTGTCAGGCATTGATGAATCCCAAAGCATGCCTTGCCAATTCACCTTGTGCAATTTGACCTCAGAAGAGTGCGATGAAGAGTCGCAAGATCTATCGCTTCTAATATCGGCCAAGTGCCAAGATCTGACAATTTGATGGCCAAATCTATGCCATCAGTGGTCTATATAAATAAACCACCCATCTGATCAGATTTTCTGCCATCCAATCGCTCGAAATTCTCTCATTATGGTAGCTGTTAGAGGAAGGCTCCTTCTTTCTCTTGCTAATGCCGTATTGACTAGTATTGGTGATCATTTTGCTTTCCAATTGATCTTTCATCTATGGCCTTATAGCAATAAAGCTGTCACTCTCATCCATCAAGTTTGCGGCGAAAAAAAGGATGAGCTCTTCGAGTGGAGAATCTTCATCAAAGAAATTGAGGGATGGTCAGTTGGGGGCTCCAAATCCTATTCTGCTGCAATCCTCGAAAATTGGGAAAGTGATCGAGGATAAGTTGAAGCTTGTTGAGGCCGCGACCAAGGAGGAGGAGGCGAAAGCTGCTATCGAAGTTAAAACTCAAAGGCATTATGGAGCACAAAACTTTGACAGAATTTGAGAATAAGATCATCAAAGCTTCATCGATGGCTTACATATATAGCTTCCAAGACTGCAAGACACGTCTACGTCGGATGATCCCCAAGCTAAACCTAAGTCGCCTTTATCTCGAGAATAGTGATGAAGAAGTTGGGACATTTTCATTGAATGAGGATGAGTCTGAGCCCCCTAAGCCTGCTCCAGGCGAGATTCCATCTCCCAGTATCGAGGATGTTACTAAGACTGCATTACCCACATTTGAGGACTGGGTTTTTTTCCTCTTTGTAATTGCTTTTGGTATTCTTTGTTGGCAAATTTTTATAACGAATCTTTGTTAATGAAACATATCTCCTTTTTATCCTTCATTTTCTGAATGAAATGAAGTCTTTTGTTTCTTTTTGGCATCCATGTTTGTTGGCTCTTGTGGCGATCAAAGGCTTGGGTGGGTCCATCTCCTCACTCGTCTTGGTGAGGTATTGCCCACTTTGGCCGACCCATGGCATACAACTGCATGATTTTGGCCTTTGAAAGGCACCTCATCAGGGGAGAGAAGGCCTCAATCCTATGCAAGCTAGGGCCTCCCTCGAGTTGCAATTGATGTAGGAGCACGGGTGTCGTCCTCTCATGATAGCTCTGGTCTAAAGTGCTACCGGCTTGTCCATGCGCGCCACGTGCTCGATGTAGACAAGTGTCGCACCTACCCTCATGGATTAGAGAAAGTGGTCCATCTCAAGGATCGCATGGCGAAGAGCCATACGACTCGAAGGCTCGAAGGGCATAAACTTTAATACTGATGCTTTTTTATTATGGCGATACATTGGAAAGGACAATTGGGCTCTTTTTTCAAACAAAAATCATATGGGGCGAGCACTATAGGCCATCATATGGGATGGACATAGTTTCATGCCACAATTTTTTTTTTCGTATCTTAAAGACAAATTTAGAAATCAAATAGAAATTGGATATTTCCTACTAATGGAGTTCATTAGCTCCATAGCTAAAATAATTAAAAAAAAAGAAATAAAATGCATGCCTAACAGAGACCCTTCGTGATCGTCCATATCCTCTTTCTTTTTTATCAAGTTTTTTCATCCATTATCTTTCTCATCAAGCCATTTTTTCCATCCATAAAGTCTTCTTCCCAAGTCTCTTTCTCCTCTTTCAAACCTCATGTGCTATCTCTCTGAGATCCTCCTCGAGGCTCTTTCACCTCTATCAAATTTTTCCTAAGGTCTTTGCATTTAAAAGTTCACAAAAATTGTATTTCATTTTATTTAGAGGTGTGTATTGGGACGTCGATGAATATTTTGCTAAATGTGTATCAACTGACCATATATTATATACTAGTGAATACTAAGTTTAGTAAACTATATATCAATTTATCTGTAGATGTGTATTGAGTCGTTGCTGGATGTGTATTAAAAAAGCTTACAGCATGTATCAATAAACGATTTAGTATATGTCATTTATTCATGTGCTGTGTACTGATAAATGATATGTTTTGAAAACTATATATCGCTTTACCTAAAGATATATATTGGGATGTTGGATGAATATTTTGGTAGATATATATCAACTAGTTATATACTGTGTACTAATGAATATTAAGTTCGATAAACTATATATCAATTTAGCTGTCTATATATATTGGATTAGTGCTGGGTGTGTATCAAAAAAACTTATAGTATACATCACCTGGCTATATATTTAGTATATATCATATGGTCATATAGTATATATCATTAAAAAAATATGTACTAAAAATAAAAAAAAAATAATTTAATCATGAGACTAATAATTTCATTAGTAGAAAAATTTTTTAACTTTTAAATTTAATATTGATATTAAGAGAAATGTGGCATATTATAAAGCCCGTCCCATATGATATTTTATAATGATTTGTGTTTCCTTCTTCCCAAGAGGCATAGTCTCTAAAGCCTTTCAGGTGATGACACTTATCGTGCAATCAGAGATGCAGTTGAACGTGCTCGGGTGGAAAATCAGTAGCACTATACTGGTAGCATTACCAAGACAGCAAAATTGGAAGAGGTCATACACTTGGATGAGCCACACAATTCTGCAAAGAGCCCGGAGGCTGATGATAGTATGGAGCATAGTTTGCCTCCTCTACCAGAAACTTGCAGTGATGGAGGTTTACATTCAGAATGTGATATTGCAGAGGGGTTGCTATCAACATCAGATCTTGTCTCCAGCTTTGAGAAATGCTTTCGGTCAATTAATGAGAGGATCTCTCATCAGAACCGAAAGGCATCTCAAGAGCCGGAGGTTAATTATCGGTTGAAGCCGTTCGACCATGCCGCTGCTAGGAAAAATATGAAGTTCAGAGATGTCAAAGAAAAGGATAGAGCCGAAGGTGATGATGGCTTTCGAACTTTACCAGATTCCACAGAGATGCATGAAGGCTCTGTGTTTGGTCAGTCTCGTGGTGAAGAAAGACTGAGGGGCGCCAGGCTTTTCCACCTTCAGGCAACAAAAGCACAACCTATCACTAGCATTGCCAATGTATTACATGTATCTTCAAAGTGCTGCTTCTATTCAAGTCTCAAAAAAGGGGTGCTATACGTGGGAGTTGAAAATAATAATAATAATAATAATAAAGGAATCGGAGGCGCCATTTTGTAACATTTTCCTTGCAATCCAAATATGTCTGTGAATTTTGGCCAATCTAGTAATTTAATAGGGTAAAACAGAAGCTGTCCGAATGGGGAATGGGAAAATTCCTGTCATGCTTCCTTCTGAAATCAAAAACCTCAATGGCTAAATTTCAAATAGTAAATAAATAAGATAAACTAATTCCCCACTGCAGACGGCTGTTTCTAAATCATACAAAATTTAATGCACCCAAATCTCAGTTTCTGCGCCATATTTCATATTTGCTTTCCCACTACAATGACACCCTGTACACTAATGATGCTGGTTGATGGGATTTAGCTAGTTCTGAACCAAAGGACCACGCAGCCATGAAGGAAAAACCTAACTCAATATTTTAAGGGAGATGTATCATTTACACCATACTCGGCTGACTTGCGGCTGCAAAAAGAACACCTGCACAACATTTACCACAACCTATCTTAAAACAACAGTCATAACAGCTTTCAGTAAGAGAAAGCTCTTCCTTGATTCCCACTGTCACAGCTTTATCTTGGCAAGTCAGCTACAAACCCTTTATATGAAGCTGAATATTATACATCATTGATGTTTATATAAAGAAAATAAGGAACAAGAAAGCTGCTGAAAAGGCTTTTGGTGCAGCTATCCAGCATATCAACAGTTCATGAAAAAGGCCCACAACAAAGCATCAAGAACGCATAATGACATGACGTTATAGAGATGGCAATTTGATTCCCCGCCAGTTCTATATTTTCCTTTTGAGTAGAAAGGACAGCTCTTGCCTTCAGTCAGCAGTCCAGCTCTGCTCCACTATCTCGCGAACTTTGCGATTGTATTCACGCTTGTTCTCACTGAACATGCGAGCTGCCTCGGAATTTGCAGGGGAGTTCGGGTTTGGGTCGCAAAGGAGAGACTACATGAAAAAAAAAGTGCCTGGGTCAGTTGCTGTATCTTAATCATTATGAAATGATCATAAACCAGCAGTCGTGCCATAAAATGGGCAATAGACTATGAAATGAAAAGCAGCTGAAACCAGTCACCTCACACACACACTCACAGAGACAACGTGTGAGAGAGATGGGGCCAACAATGCGGGCAAAGGAGCCATTTTTAAGAACTAGCTAGAAAAACAGTACAGCTCACAATAAAATGCAAATTTATGATTCATATATAAATGAAGTCATTGATATTAAACATTGGGTGACAGCTTTTGTTTCTTCATTTCTTTCTAGCATGCTGATAGAAGAATATCTCATCCATAATACATCCTCCTCTTCGAGCTGCAAGCTTACTCAGGCAGATGGTAGATCAAAGCTTGCCACAAGTATTCACTGCACATGCTAGTAAACAACCATAATACCATAAAAAAATAGTATCTAAGTTCAACCAAGAACAAGCCAGAGATAAAAATATTTGAGGAAACTATGCTAGTTTAAGAACCAACCAGATATAAAAATTTGAGGAAACTATGCTAGTTGCTAACAAGGTAAGTCGTGTTCAAAAATCATTGTTTATCCTGTTAATTGGCTAACTCATCAACCAACATACAGGCCCTGCTGAATCTGGCATCTTTTAAAGATCCATATTCTGAAATCTGAACCTTAATAATTAAGCTTGTATTGCTTCAATAATCAACAGCCAGATGCCTCAAAATTTCCATTTTATCCTTGAGGAATGGAGGAGGATCTACGTAAGCTCCAAACAAGCTGCATATGGGCAAGTTTCCTCATGAGTTGGCTCTTTCAGTATTTCTTTCATGGTCTTCTATGGACAATGTATCTTCATTCTAGCATGAACCCTTGCTCACACCAACTTCCAAACCGCATACACTTTATGCCCATGAAAATCACAATCATGCATTAGTTGTCTCCTTGCACAAGCCATGTTTGCACCAATCCACTGTTTTTTTAAGTGAAAATGGAAAATAGAAACGATCCAGCCTGTACACATGCTTTACCTCAACATTCCATGTTTAAGGTCTCTAGAAGCGTCCGCACTTTTGGGCACATAGACATGGTTGAAAACTTAACTACATACATACATACTCACACTTTTGGCACTTTTGTACCTAATGAAAAGCTTAAACAAATACATCAACTTTAATTAAAATGCATCAACTTAAGTCAAATGCGCCTATGGGATAACTAGATAAAGGATTTTAAGCTTTGTTGCTGCCCTTTGACCAAGGTTTGCAATCTCAGTACAGGATGCCTACTGGTACCCAACTGCTATTACCTTGTACTGTGTCACTATGGTACATACCTTGATATTGATAGTACAGGGGGTGTACGAGTTTCAGTACCCTACCAATATAATATAATACAACATTACAACCCATACCAGGCAAGCATACTCCAGTACAGCAAACCATGGCTTCGACAAACACTAGGAACAGCTGGCCCTGAGAGAATGATTTGGGCGACTCCCTGCTCCACCATCTCCATCTTCCAAGTGGGTGCTCAAGCTAAATTGTAGCAACTCTTATTTGAGGGGTTTGGAGTTTTTGAGCACTTAAGGGTGTTATGATTCTTTTTGAATTGGCTTCTAGGTCTTTCCTTTTGTGCACAAACACAACAAGATATGATTTCTTAAAGTGCTTTTCTTATGTTAAGTTTTATGGTTTTGTGGCATTTAGGGTTCATTATAAGGGTAGATCTTTCGCATTTTCCCCTTAAAATGACATCATTCAAATACTTGCTAATTCATGGCTGATCTATCATTTGTTTTGTTAGATAGCATATATTTCTCCTAACTTTTCAGTTTCCCTTCTTTAAGTATCAAAATATCTGATGTTCTATAATGTGTCTATGGGTGCCCTGTCCCTGTGCCAAGTGTGCAGCATCGACCCATGCTCATATTCTCTTAGCATGACCTCAAGTGCGTTCATGTATGACTTCAAGGTAAAGGTTGCCTGAATGAGTCACATCAGGTATCATGATTTTAGGTTGCATGCACAGGAGGTGAGATCTTGATGTAATGAAGGTGCATCTTCATGTGGATGCAAGGCAAGGAATCAAATCAGCAGAGGGATGGTATTCAGTCATGGTGACGGGTGTTAGTTGAGTGTGTGCAAAAAGCTTGAATACCTTCTAATTCATTCCTAGGTGAATTGCACGACCGATGTGTTGGGGAGTTTCGAAGAGATCATTATCTTGATTAGCTGGAATTTAAAAACTGTGGGCAGACCAGGACTCTCATGGCAGGTTCCTACCAAAAAATAGCTTGCATGTGTACATCAAGCATATTTGGAAATGCAGAGTGTGCCGCATGAGTTTGAAGTTTAGTAAAGCACTATCTCTAAACTATTAATAGATCTTTTCATGAAATCAAGATAGAAGATCAAGCCTTGTTAATGAGAAAGCAGAAGACTTGGTGAAAGACACCATAAAGACTTGCTGACTCAGGTTCGAAACAGAGGTTATAAGGACAGCGAACTACCTTGAAACGAGCAGAATCGGATAGTTTGCTTGGTTTGGATCAGTTGAGGCCGGTTCAAGGCCTGTTCCAAACTAAACATGTGTCTTGACCAAGTTTCCATCCGGAACAGGTTGGGATACCCTGAATTGGGCAGTTCAGGGTCGAGACAATCGACATTGAAATAAGGATATTGGGAGCTCTATTTTAATGCGAGCAAGACCCAGCTGGCACCAAGCAACCCAACTAATGAACTAGCTTGTACCAATTGGTAACAACTGGGACAGCCAAGACATCTCAATTCATGTGTGAGCCGGTGTCTTAAAAGCATCCCAAGTACATTCTCTCATTGAAACAAAATGGTATGGTACTGACATCTTGGTACCGGTAGAACATGAATTCTTGTGCCATGTCTTCTTAATCATATTAAAGAAAGAAGATACATATATATTAAAGAGGTCTGTTCTTACAGTTTCTTTTTTTTTTTTTTCCCATGCATGAAGTGACCAGTGGTGCTATACCAACACCACCTGCAGCTCCATGAGGAGCTTTAGTGATATATAGTGATCATATATTCCTATAAAGAATGAATTCAGTATTGAATGCAAGCCTGCTACTGAGCTGCATGAAATCACAAGTTTTATTGAACTGCTTTCTTTTCTTTCCATTTTTCTTATCATATCTTCAAATAATTTAGAAAATTAAAATGCCTTTATTCTGTTGTTGTCATCAGTTGTATCAACAAAAATGCATAGAGTAACACCAATGCCTCCTCTACTTGCTGAAAATCAACTTTTACTAAACAGAACTTTAACATGGTTAGCCAACAAACAAAATAAACATTGTTGGGCATGCTATTTTCATAGACATTTGGAAGAACTAGCAAGACTGGAAAGCAAACCTGAATAGAAGTAAGTATTGCTGCAACATCATATATAGGACTCCATTGGTTTTGTAAAATATCGAGACAAATGCTTCCATCCGCATATACTGGTAGGAGCCATATATATGGTTAGACACCATTACAATCTTGACTGATGATTCAGTTATAGTTAAAAATACAGCTACAAACCAAAAGACTCATGCTACAACTCAGGTTTGGAGCAAATTATTAACGTAGATGTCTAAAGTGATAATAATCTGGAATATTGACTATGATAAGCATTGCAGGAAGACAAGATGCGACAATCAAGCAGACTTTTATGGTTAAAGCTTCAACTTACTGTTGGGATGAAACATTCGTGAAACAAACCGGACATTTGGTGGCTTATTAGGATAATCTTCTGTAAACTGCAATGTCAGTTTAAATGTACCTAGAGAATATGCAAAAGAGATGGTTACACAATGGAATAATAAGATTATTATATGAAGTGAAAAGAACATATACCAAATAAAAAGATGGAACAAAGAAAATAAAAACAATCAAACCAACAATGTCATAAACAAACCAAAAAAAAAAAAATCAAAGTCGTCAATCTAGATCAAGAACCAATAAAGTATTAAATATAGGGCCCAAAGTTTATATAAATTATATAAGAAGGACCTATAAACAAAGAAAAAGATTAAAAAAAAATTGCAATCTTGGCATAATTGATAGGAACCTAGTTCCACCAATGGTATTTTCCGCAGAAAAAATAAGAAAAAATAGAAGAAAAAGGTCAAAGAAGAATAATCAATCACTTCAAGGGGACTGAAACCTACAAAGCCAATAGGCAAATTTTATTAGTTCCAATGCTTGAATACCTATGCCCAAGGGCAAGTTTCACAATCTCAATACCGGACCCCATACCAAAAGCATGCTAATACAGTGTCGGTATGCCCAATATGGGTGTTGGTTCGGCATACCAAGACTCGGTACAAGGAGGTTCGATACTAGTACAGTATGCTAAGCCTGATACAAGATGGAATGCACTAGTATAGTGAACTTTGCCCAAGAGGCTTACATATTTATGGACAGCTATGCCTTGACTAATGGTAAAGACCCAAACCTAGAAGTATTAGAAAACCAAATATAACAAATAATCGAAAATAAAAAAGAGAATATATAAATAAGAACCCATTTATGTTTTTTTATAATATTAAGAGTTGTCTCATTTCACATCCTTCAAATGAACATTGTCCTCAAAGTTGAGTTGTAACAAAAGATTTTCCTCAATCAAATGGCATAATAAAGTACTTCATGCATTTTAAACATTTGCTTTTTTGTACGTGAGATCAATAATGGAATTGTTGGATATTTCTAAAGATGGTTGATCATAATGATTTCCTAGAGACACTTTGAAACAATTGAATAATGGAAACTATTGGTGGTACCACATAAAATGGATCTTCATATTGTTGAAGTTCATCATGATCATCATCTGAACCACAGTTCAGTCATTCCCCACCATCACTTTTTCCATTGCTTTGTCTCTTTGATAATTGAATTCTCAGAAATATCAATCACTTTTTCCATTGCTGAATATTTCATGACCATAGTTTCAATGATTCCATTAATAGTTGAATCTTCCTTGATCATATCATCCATGTTTTCATTGTTGATCAAATCTTTCATTATTATAGTACCTTTGAATTGATGACTGTCCATCATTAGCAGTTGGGGCAGCTGAATTTCACTCTTAGTTAGCTTCAAACCACAGTTCAGTCATTCCCCACCATCTTCTCCAATACTTGCCCCTCATAAAAAACCTGCAGTTATATTTTTCCAGGACACGATTAATTGGATGGTGGTCCATCAATACTGTTATCACAAAGATTCCTATCCCATTCATAACCACCATCACAAGTTGCCTTAGGAGGTTGGTTGTTAACAATTATGTTGTGATGCTGAAGTCCATCATTAAGCTTCTCTTCATGTAGACATGCAAAGGAGACGGCCACTTCATGGTGTGAGGTCTTTTCATTTTAACTTCATGAAGAAGTCCATCAATGATCTTTCCTAGAAATTCGTCATCTAGACAAATTGACTTGATACTCTAGCATAATAGTTGTTTGTTGAACTTTTGCAAGTTCACCAGCTACATTTTTATTTTCAGTTGGATCTAAGTGCACTAAAAGACCATCAGTAAACTTCTCCCAGGAAGATAGGCCATGGCATGACATGAACCAATTGCACCACTAAATGGCAATTTCTTTGAGACTAATGAAAGGAATCTCAACTTTTGATTCAGCTGGAGTTTAGTGGTAGCAAAAAGGCTTCTCAGCTAGTGAAATCCATTCAGTCAGATCACCGCCTTCCCATGGAGGAAACTTCACAATTATGCAAGGATAACATTGCTCTAGATGAAAAACCACTTCTTGATTGTTATGATTAAGTGGACAAAAATCAGGATCACCATCATCATCATGATCACCATGATTTCTTTGTTACAAACTGAGTGCTTGAACATTACAACTATTATTTAAGTCATGTTGAGTGCTGCAACATGTTGGGGAAGGTTTGCAAGTAACTCTTTCATGTTTCATCTCCGCAATCCATTGATTAATTGAATTGCTTCGTACTTGTAACTAGTTATTTTGTTGACAAGAATCTCCTGAAGCTTGTTGCTAGATATTTTGGTGAGATGAATCTCATGCAGCCATAGCAGAGGACTTGAGACCAACTATGCCAAGCTTCTGGTTATGCACAGGATCGATGCTCTGAGATAATAGAAACCAAGTTCCCATCAATGGTATTTTCAGAAAAAAAAAAAAAGAAGAAGAAAAAGGTGGAATAAGAATATTCTATTCCTTTGAGGGGGCTGAAATGCTAAAGCCAATAGGAAATTTTATTAGCTCCAATGCTTAAAAAGTTAAATCCCTAGACCAAAGGAGCTTACATATTTATAGACCACTATGCTAACATTAAAGACCCAATCCAAAAAGTACAAGAAAAACCAAGTAAAACAAATAACAGGAAATAAGGGCAAAAATAAATAAGAATCCAGGTATGGTTTCCTAATAATATTAATAGTTGTATCAATAACTGAGTATTATTCAAAACCTGAACATTCAAATTAAAGGTGAAAAGCTAAAAGCTGTTTTGCAGGACAGGATTTATTTCTAGATCATTACCCACTGCCTTCAGGGAAAAAACTTAGCTTGATGGTCCTTACCTAATGGAGAAATGAGGAACAGGGCAGCGAAGAAAAATCAAATGTGAATCATGTGTTGATAACATGAACAATTAGCGAAGGTAGTAGCACAAGCCAAGATAGAAAAGGAAATCATTTTCCTAATGTTCCAGAACCCAAGCAAAGCCTTGAAGCAATAAACATAATGACAAGACTAGCACAAGTTCCCTACAAGTACTGGAGAGGCTGCAACATAAAAGACAACAATAACCTACAAAAAGCCAAACAAAATGCTGAATGAAACTATTGAGGTTCTATAGCTTTGTTTTTCAGATGTACCAGATTACACTAGCCATGAGACTCGGACTATTCTGTAGAACTCCATGTGAGATGGAAATTAGCAGGATAGAAACAATTTTCTATTTGAATCTAGGAACAACCACTATAGTTTTCAACATCTTTTCCATTAGATGCTGCAAGGAAGATAGATTAAAAAAAATTTATCAGTTCCTTTTATGAACATCACCACATGAAAAAAATTCTTCCCTGCAGCAAAATATACAAAATAAAGCACCTTGAAGGAAATGAGATCATCTCAGATTTCCCAGTAAATAATAAAGAGCCAGCTCCAGCATGGTAATTAGATTTCTCAGCAGAAACTTCCTATAGGGTCGAAATCTAGATATTTTATCAAGAGAGTTTTCCTTATGAACAGACATAGGATCTCCATTTGAGTTTGTAGCAATCCAAGGGTCTGTTTGGTTCCTAGAAATTGAAGATGCTCAGTGTTTAATGGTGGTTGGAAGAACATGGTCAAAACTAAACAGCAAAATATCGGTTCTCTCTTAGTTATCAGGGATAATAGATAGAGATGCTGTTCCTTATTTATAGAGTTTCCACAAGTAACTCAGTTATGTATGAATAAAACTAAAAAAACCTTGAATCTGATAAAAATATCACATGACAAGATGGGAAGATGGGAAGGATAAAAAAGGTAGGGTAAGAGCTTTAGGAACAACTTTCATGCTAAGGCTCTAATTTTGCAACACATCTGAATTTTTCTCGTCCTCCTGAAAGGGGGCATATGGAGGTCTTACCCACTGAAATAGATTTCTCCATAATCATGAATGTACCACTAAAGGGGCATATTGTGAGTTGTGACCATCTGCCCCTTGATAATCATCAGAATCTGTTGCTTTGGGGTCCTATATTTGAAAGTTTGTCATTTTCTGCTTGAAATAGTTATACCAAGAATTGCGTGCAGCTGGAATCACAAGTAGGACTGTAAACAAGTTGAATTCGGGTCATATCCATGCCTGAGTTCGGATTCGGGTTCGGATCCATCAAAATGAGTAAGCACTGAACTTGCATCCAATCTCGATTAATGACAATTCCAAGTATGGATTTGATTCACTTAGCATATGATTTTAGCAGGCCAACAAGCTAAGAATTAACAATTTCCAAAAGAAAGGATTCTTATCACAACGGCCATGATTTGGGAAGTGAATGATTGGTTGGTTTTGAAAAATTTCAATCACTTTTGAGATAGATTTAAATTTTTATCTATATTCCACTTGAATGAAACAAAATCCATATCTAAATGTCAGTCAGCATTATAGCAATGAGCCAAAGTTAAAGAAAGCATGCATGAGAAGAGGATGTAAATCCAAATATGAAGAAAAGATATTTAACACAATCATCTGGCCAATTTTCTTTACATTCCTATTTTACATATTCTACATATATAGTTTGTTTTCCAGTATTCAGGTTAGGAGGTTTTCCAATTCAAACATAGCTAAATCCAAGTTCGATCCAACAAGAAATCAGATCCTATATGTAGAATCTGAATTTAATCCGACAATGCTATCAAAAATTTAATTTGGATCCAAACCCAATCATCATAAAATAATTGGATCGCATTATTGAGTTTTTGGGCACCATTTACACCTGTAATCACAATAACTCCAATTATCTTTTAGGACAACTTTTTATGGAGACTTTGCTTACCTCAGCTACTGCAACTCTTATGTTGTTTTAATGTTATGGTAAAATGTCTACTCACCTTTCTAGCAAAAAGTGCTGGAGAAGGGGCAGTTGCAGTAACCGGACATGCTAGTGTCAAGATACTAGTAACCAAACCCACCCTTCAATGAATATCATAAGTGTATGAATAGAGAAGCCAGATTTGATAAAGAACCAAATGAGGACTCTCTACAGATAGTTATCTCTGACAACAGAAAGGAAAAATGGTTATAACCTCTCCATATAATTTAAGACTAGTGGTACCATGCATCAAAGGTCATAGAAATTAGAACAATTGCACACAGCAAGTAATGAATAAGAATTCCCATACTAAGTCTTAGATAGAAGGCACATCATGCGAAGTTTTGAAAACATGTATAGAAGCAATGATCATTAACGTCAAGCCTTGTCCCAACCATTCTAGGTTGGCTTTATGAATTCTTACTCAACAAGCCATAACCATAACCATCTAGTTGAGTTTATATATATATATATATATATATATATATATATATATATATATATATATATAAAGCAATCTATCAAAGTACATCTAGTGATGTTGAAAATAATAAACTCATCTTCCACATTAATCACACATAGCCTGACCCATATTATGTATTCCTAGCAATATCTGGATCTAAAATTATCAGGCCTCAAAACCCATATGAGAGAAACACGAAGGGAAAAAAAGAAATCCAAACAGCCCAACTGTAATCTCAAAACAAAACAAGTCAGCTCACTTGAAACCTAAAATCTATTCTTGGTGATATCCAAAACCCAGCTGAGATTAGCGCAACCAAAAGCAGAAAAACCACAAAAACATGATCGTGATTTCAGAAGTTCAGCAAAACTCTAAAATAAGTTTCGACATTTCACTCCCCCAAAAAATTACATGCTCGATGACCTCTGTAGACCTTCTAATTCAAATACCATAAAATTCTTATAATCCAGGTCCTCAGATATCTCAAATCAAATCCACCAAATAGATCACACGCCCCACATCCTCATTCCAGCAAATTCACGAGATGATAAAAATATACAATGTAGGAAAAAGAATATAACTTTCAAACCCCAGCTCAATTTTAACCCTTTCAAAAGCTTATATAAAGAACCAAATCGCTGGAGAGTGGAGACTACATTAGAACAGCAAGAACGAACGATCAACAGCATCAACTCACCTCCATCCCACGGGGTATCATCAGGCCTGCAAATCCCTACCAAAAGCCCATCAAAACCCAATTCAAAACAACAATTGATCAAGAAAAAAAAAAAACGAAGCTTTATGGGGTCTACCCAAAGATCACGGCGTTCCAGAGCATGATGTTGTTGTCATGCGGCGCTCCGCTGACACCCGCCGGCGGATCCTGCTGCAGCCTCTTGAAATCCCTCATCAGCCGCTTCCTCGCCGGCGTCGACATCCCTCTCCTCCCCTTCCCTTCGCCTCAAAGATTGGATCTTTTCTTCAATCTCCTCCTCCAAGGAGGAATCGAAACTGACCACTGAGAAAAGGGAGGAGAGAGAGAGAGAGAGAAGCCGACAGGAGCCCATGTTGGGACACATTCGCATCTCTTTTAAATGGCCACTTGGCTAGGGGTGCAAGAACGAAAAATTATGCAATGGTTAATAGAAATTACTGCTATTGGATGAAAGATTCTCTTATCAATTCATGTGTGTTCTCCTTTAGGGACTATTTATTTGATGGGTGTGGTCCATTCAAGAGAACTTTTGGGGCATTGGGATTGCTTTGTTATGAGAGATCACTTGGTTTGGAGGACAAAATCTAAACTCTAGGCAATGTTGATAGAATTCATTATTATGAAATGGAAGATCCTCATCATGTCATGAAAATTGTTATTTGGTCTTTTCCGTTTGGGACGGTTTGGTTAGGAGTGTGGTCAACTCAAGGGAAGTTTGGGACCATTGGGGTTGCTTTTTTTATATTTGTGGTCACTTTGGTGGGTGTGGTCAGAGACCTTTTGGGGTATCGGCATTATGAGAGATCACTTGGCTTTGAGAACAAATCTAAAATCTAAAGTCTAGGCAATGTTGATAGAATTGGTCATTATGAAATGGAAGATCCTCGTCATGTCATAAGTACTGCTTTTTTGGTTAGTTTGATTGGGACCATTTGGTTAGGAGTGCAGTTACTTCAAGGGAAGTTGGGGAGATTGGGATTGCTTTTTATATCAGAGGTCCCTTGACTTGTAGGACAAAATCTAAAATCTATGATTTTTTTGTTTATTTTGTTCAGACAATGTTTAAGTTCATTGGATTGAGGTGTGGTCAAATCAAGAGGAAATTTGGGATTTTAGAGGTCACTCGGCTTGAGGTCAGTTCAAGACAACTTTGGGGCATTTAAATTGCTTTTCCATATCACAAATGCCGAGGTTTTAAAGCAAAATTTAAAGCCTATGTAATATTTATAAGGGCCTTGTGGTGGCTACCGGGAGTCAATTTCTTGACATCTATCTTTGGAGCAGAGCTAAGGGCCATCTGGTTGGATATCACCTATGTGAAGCTGATATTAAGGGTTGGCTGTCTAGCTATTAAGGGTGATTTAAATACATTGATGGGATGGATTTAGGAGCAAGAGGGATGACAGATTCTCATACCCTGCTATACGATATTTGAAGGATTGTGATGGAGTGTGCCTCACTGCATTTCAAGCATATCTACCACAAAACAAATAGAGCTACGGATTGGATTATCTTTTTATATAACTGAATACTCATGAGGTATTCTATAGATCAAAATATTCACTGTTTCAGTTATTTTTTGTGATGCTTTATTTTTTTTGATTTTATTGAATGTATTCACACAAGACGTGTATGATCCATCTATCTTATCAAAAAAATAATATTTATAAATTTTATTAATTGAAAGATTTTTATTTCTTTTTTTATTTTGTTTTGATGGTGTTTTAGCACTTTGCATTGGGAGTGTGGAAAATTCAAGAAGAATTTTTGGGTATTGGGATTGCTTTATTTTAGAGGTTACTTGGCTTTTGGAACAACATATAAAACCAATGTAATTTGATATAAAGATTCTCATCTTTTCATGAGTATTTTTCAAGGGGAATCTGGAGTCACTATGGTTGCTTTGCACTAGAGGATCTCACGGTAACCATTCAATCAAAGTGAGTGGGTCAGGGTGGGTGGCAACATGAGTGGGCACAAGGCATGGGATCTCATCCCTCCATACCTTTTTTTTTCCTCAAATTATAGATTCTCATTGGATGCCTTTGTGAAGAGGATGGAGTACTTGGAATTTACCACACTTGTTGTTCATTGATTGGATGTTCCTAGCCCTCTCTTGATGTTATTTTGAATGGTTTGGAAAAGCCAAGGTGATGCCTTCTGGTTGGGTGTAGTTGGTTGGATGATCTCGATGTAAACAGATACATGTAAAGCCATAGAGCTGCGGACTTTATGTCAAGTTTAACAATTGCTTTTACTAAAAAAAAAAAGTTTTAAGAATTGCTCATGGGACCTCATAATGACACAGCTATCTCTTCATATTTTAGATGGTGGAAAGTAAATCCATGGTAGAACAAATCTATGATCTACAAATGATTGCACATTAAGTTCATTTTGAAGGGATTTGTGTGGATGAACGGATCCAAGTTTCAGCCATCATTGAAAAGTTGTCCGAATCTTGAAAGGAGTTTGTCGAAGTCTTGAGGCAAAAACAAAAGTAACTTCCCATTGCATCACTTATTGCTAGTTTAAGAATAGAGGAAGAAGCAAAGAACCAAGGCTATGGAACTCAATGGCTCCAATGAGACTATAATAAATTTAATTACCTCAAATGAGAATACGCCAAGAGGCCATGTAAACAATAATGCCCTTGTAAAGCCTAAGTGAAAGAATATGAAATGATGGCCAAATAGAAACTAGTTTCACTCAAAGCAACCACTAAATAATGGCAACCACTCAAATAATAAAAATAATTACGATTGCTATGTATTTGGTAAGCTTGATCATTCTACTATGTTGGTTATGTCTCGAGTTTACAAGCTTTAGAAAAGCGAAAAAGGATATTTTTCATGGAATAGAGTGAGCAAAGTGCATGGAGAGATATGACTTTCAAAGATATGTTGCATTCTCCTATAATTTGAAAGAATTTAGTTTCCACTTTTCTTTTGAATAAGATTTGTTTCAAACAAGTTATTGAGGTTGATCATTATATACTCTTTAAAATTGTAATATTTATTAGGAAAGATTATGCTTGTGATGGCATGTTTGAACTTAACATAGAAATAAATGAAAATTTTATTTTTTTTGTTAATATTGTTTCTCATGTGAATGTTTGACATGATAGATTATATTATATAAATCTCAAATATATATATGTTAGAGCCCATTCAAAAAAGAACTCTCTTGCTATTTATTTGTTTTTTAAGGTTGAAAGTTTAAATTCAAAAAAGAACTCCATCCAGAGTAATAGTAATGTAAGTGTTCTTTTTTTGCAATCACAGCATCCTCTAAGAGTGAGGACTCAATTCATCAAAAAGTATCAAATATATAAAAATATAAGTTATGTAGACTTAATTTCTATACTTGAAAATGAATTTGAAAAATGTGAATTTTGTACTATGAAAATAACAAGAAAGCTTTTAAAAGTGTTAGGTGTGGTTCTATATGATTAGAACTCATTTATTTTGATATTTATAAATCTGAAAGTAATTTGATATGTGGTGGTAACCGATATTTTATAATTTTTATTGATGATTTTTTTAAATACTCATATATTTATCTTATGAAACACAAAAGTGAGGCATTTGAACAATGTTCTATTTTTTTAAAATAAAGTTGAGAATAAATTTGGTAAAAGGATTAAAAGGTTTGGAGCGATAGATATAAGGTATATGACTTTATTGATTTATAAAATCTCATGGTATTATTTATAACGTTACTCCTCCATACTCACCTACTTTTAATAGAGTTGTTGAATGAAAGAAATAGAGCTCTAATAGACTTAGCCAATACTATGCTTGCTAGTTCTGAGGCATCGATAAATTTATGCAACAAAGTTTTTTTGATAGCAAATTTTGTTTTACATAGGGTACCACATAAAAGCACTCTTTTGACTCCTTTTGAGTTATGGATTAATTACAAACCAAATTTATATATTTTTTTTTAAGTTTGGGGTTGCCTAGCATATGCAAGGCTACCGAAACCAAAAAAGATTTAAATGGAAAAAAAATTTCTATATGTATATTTTGGATTATGCATCAAATAGCAAAGTCAACAGATTTATAAATCTTGATAACAATATTATTATCGAATCTTTGGATACAAATTTTCATAAAAATAAATTTCCCTTTAAATCAAAAATAAGTAGGGTCATGAGCTACAAAAAATACTGGGGAACCATCTACATCTAGATCAAGAGATAAGAATGATAAATTAAATAATAGAACCTAGGATGAGTAAAAGAATTAGAATGGAAATAGATGTTGGTCCTCATGGTATGTGTATAATGTACAAGGTGCTTTACCTCCTTAGAAGAGGCTTTATCTTCTTCTTATTTAAATTTCTAAAGAGAAGCCATCAATTATGAGATGTATTCTTTAATTTCCAATAATACTTAGAAACTTGTAAACTTACCCCCATGTTGTAAAACAATTGATTGTAAATAAGTACTTAGATAAAAATTAAAACTTGATAGAATAATCAAAAAATTCAAAGCTAAGCTAGTAGTCAAAGGCTATAGACTAAAAAAAAAACTGATTTTTTTGATATATTTTCTCCAATCACCAAGGCATTACAAATATTAGATTACTTATTATTGTAGCCACTATTCATAATTTGGTCATACATCAAATGGATGTATGGTAGTCTTTTAAAATGGAGACTCCAAAAAAGAAATTTATATAAATCAGCCTAAAGAATGTGTCATGCCAAGTAATGAAAATAAGATATGTAAATTATTGAAATCTTTATGCAGTTTAAGATAAGTACCTAGATCATGGTATGAAAAATCTGATATGTGCTTGCTTTCAAATGGTTTTAAATCAAATAAAAGTGACAAATACAAATATTGTAAATCTATTAATGACTCTCATATGATGATATATTTGTATATCAATTATCTTTTAAATTTTGCCTCTAACTTATCAATTGTAAATGCTACAATATTATTACTTGGAAATAATTTTGGTATGCAAGATTTAAGGGAGGCACATATGATACTTGGCATGAGAATTACTTAAATTTCCAATGGCATTTTATTGACCAATCTCATTACATATAAAAAATTTTGAAAAAAATATTAATTTTTTGATTGTAAATAATTGAGCACTCCTTTTTGATGCCATTATGCAATTCTTTCCTACAAAATATGAGAATAATATCGATAATTAAAAAGTGTATGCGAGCATTATTAGTAGTCTCGCATATGCCACATATTACAATAGGCTTGATATTGCCTATGCCATGGGATTGCTAGAAGGGTTCATCGGCAGACCAAGCATCAAACATTGGAATGCTATAACTCATTCAAAGAAAAGTTTGAAAAGAACCATGCACCATGGTTTATTATATCATTGATATCCTATTGTACTTGAAGGGTACATTGGTATTGGGTAGAATGCTTTGTTAGATGATTTGTTATCTATCACCGGCTATGTTGTTACTTTGGATAGTGGAGTGATATGTTGGAAATAAAAAATAATAAATTATTGCTAAATCTACTATAGATGCAGAATTAGTAGTCTTAGCCTCAACTAGTGAAAAAGCTGGTTGGTTATATAAATTTTTTATTTGAAATCTCATTATGAGAAATATCTATACCACCCATTTTAATTCATTGTGATAACACTTATATCATTTAAAGAGTATGGAATAAATATTATAATAGAAAAAAAAATCTAGATCTGTTAGTAAAAAATATATAATATTTTATATAAACAATGGTTCAATAAATTTTGACTAAATTCGAACAAAAGATAATCTTGCGGATCTATTTTCAAAGGCTCTAGCTAGAGGAGAAGACCTAGATAATATCGAGAAGGATAGGGATGGTAGTCGGATGGATATTTTTGAGTATCCGATCTGTCTCATATCTTAATGGAATCCGTTTAGCATATCCTAATAGGGTTTGGGATAGATTTGGGATTTAAAACTAAAACCTGTTCGGGTTTGGGATGGATTTGGGATTCACATCTCAGGTTCTCACTACCCATATCCACATATATTTATATTAATCATTTGATCCCTTCAAAACCCTAGGCCATGGTCTAACTATTGGTCAAATCTAGATTCATCTCTTCTCTTAGCCACTGCTTCATCCTCCAAGCTGAAGTCTTCCACGTGATCGAGACTCTTAAGAATGAAAAAAATAGTGGATGAAGGTATTTGAGAATCTCCCACACGATCATAATTTCTGAGGATGAAGGCATTTAAGAGTCCACCAAATCAAAGGAACTATGAAAAAAATTTAAAGGTGAGATCTTTTTCAACAAAAAATGATCATTTCGTTTGTTTTTCTCTTTTTTTTTCTTTTTGCTTCTTTTTCTTGTCATTTCATTCCCTATTTTGGAAATCTATGGGGAGGGAAAGCACCTGATGGAGATCGAAGGATTTTTTTTTTTGCTTCTTTTTCATGTCATTTTATTTCCTGTTTTGGAGATCCATGGGGAGGGAAAGCACCTGATGGTGATCGGAGGAGTTTATTTTTTTTCATTTCATTCCCTGTTTTGGAGATCCATGGGGAGGGAAAGCACTTTATGAAGATCAGAGGAGTTTTTTTTTTTTTTTTTGCTTGTTTTTCATGCCATTTCATTCCCTGTTTTGAAGATCTACGGGGAGGGAAAGCACCTGATGGACATTGGAGGAGTTTTTTTTTTTTTTTTTTTGCTTTTTTTCTTATCATTTCATTCCCTATTTTGGAGATCTATGGGGAGGGAAAGCACCAGATGGATTTGGGTACTCGCATAATCCGACATAAATATAAGATAATCGGGTGGGTTCAAGTACCTGATGGGTACCCTAATCTTATTGTGGGACATATTTGAAAATATAGGCTGATTTTATAATCAGATTTGGGATGGATTCAGATAGCTAAAGCCTTAATCGAGTTCGGATATGGATAGAGCAAATTTTATGGGTACCCTACCTGTTGCCATCCCTTGAGAAGGATGAGACTTAAGCCCAAAGAAGAATAAATTGCCTATAAAGAAATCCTACCTAGTGACTGGAGATCCCAAGAATTAGGTTCAAAGGGAAGAACAAATCATATGCACTAAATTTATTATTTTTGCCATCCCTACAATGTGAAAGCATGAATCTATAACAAACATAAATGTTAAATTTTCATTAAAACTCTTAATATAGCTTATAGCTTTTATGACTAGATGCTAGAGTTATGGAAGCATCCTTGATAGACCCATCCAAATGAGTATAGAAGTAGGGCTGCTTTTTATAAGAATTAGGCTAATTCTTTAAGCCACTCATGAAAGCTAGGATCAAGCACAAGGTTGTAATATCCTGGCTTTTAAGCTCATTGTAGAGTACCTAAACAGTATGTGTGTGAAGCAATGTCATATCTTCCAAAAGATAGTAATAGTTTAAGGCATTGTTCACTATTAGCTCTAAAGCAATATTGTTGAAACATTAAGTGGAGGTTCAAGCTATTGGCACCCTCATTATGCATGATATTCTACTTTTATTTAGAAATATGTATATATTTGTTATCTATATTCTTGTAAAAATCAGTGGGAGATTATTGATATTTTTTTAAACAATAGACAAAATGAATAATTTTTTTTGGAGGCCATTTAGTATTAATTATTACATTGAAGTTGGCTGAGTTTAGTTTTAACAATTGAATATGAAAAACTTCAGCCATTAAAGTAGAATGATTTTAATCTTATATTTCATGCATTGGCTAGTTACAAATTTAATTTTAAAACTTCAGCCATTAAAGTAAAATGATTTGAGTTTTATATCTCATTCATTGGTCAATTACAAATTTAATTTTAAAATGCCAACCATTAAAGTAGAATGATTTTAGTTTTATTACTCATTCATTAGCCAATTACAAATTCAATTTTAAAATTTTAGCCATTAAAATAGAATTATTTTAGTTTTATAGTTTTAAAATCTTAATCATTGTCGGGTTATAAAGTTGAAAAAAAGAAAATATTTATATTAACCCAAGATTTGATTTTAATGATAACAAAATATTTAAGTGTAAATGATACTAATTATATATCTTTATAGAAGAATAGTTGTCAGTTCTCTCAAATACTCATAATGATCTATCAAATTAAAAAAAAAAATTCTCAAATCAATTAAGTGAAAAGAATTTTCAAGATAATATACACAAGTTTTGATTTAGAAGAGTCAACCCTAAAAAGTCAAGATGAGCCCCTAAATATCCACAGACTTAAACAGAAGACTCATATTTTTAGAGAATTTAAGAGTCGAGCCATAAAATTCATGAGTTGACCCCAACATGATTAGAGCAGATTGTTAATTTCCACAAGTTGACCCCAATTTTCTAGAAGTCAATCTTTAAATGGTCTTAGGCCCAAGATAGAGAACATGCAAAACTGATCCTAAAGTAGCAAGAGTCGACCCCAGATCCAGCGGAGCTGACTTTTGGATGGTCTTAAAGAAAAGATAAAAAGCTGAAAAAAATTTTCTCTATGAGAGTCAACACCAACACTTCATAATTTGACTCATAGTATATACAAGTCGACCTTAGCTTTACTGAGAATCGACCCTAAAATGGCATAGGCATAAGATAGAGGACTATCAAAATGATAGTGCTTCAAATATTGACTTGTGGGATAGATGAGTCAACCTTTGAAGAAGAGGAGTTGATCCCTTTGCAAGTAACAGCTTAATGGCTAGTTTTTCTAGTAGCTTCCAACGGGCAAAAAACAACTCCAATGGCTATTTTAACTTCTACAACAACTAGTTTATCCTTTCCAACCAAAATTAAAGATATTTAAGATATGAAACTAAATTAATTAAAAAGAATAAAGAGTAGTGGAACGAATCCTTAGACACCCAAGTGAGCCTTAAAGCTATCCACCAAGAGTGCATTCAATCCTTCAAGCCAAAAAGAAAAGTCAAGAGCCTTAATTGAGTAAGCTACTAAGAGAATATACACTGCAATCATTGAAAATCCTCTCATTCATTGAAGAAAAGAAGTCCAAACTTCAAAAATCAACCATCTTCTACTTCTGATTATGCTTCAATGAGCTTTTTTTTTCTTGAGCTTTAGCTCATTTGTTTCTAGACTTATTTATATATCTTGCTTTCTTTGTAAGTTTTCAGAATAAAAACTTATGGGAGAGATTCTTCCAAACCCGTAATTAAATAATGTATTAACTAGGTCTGGGGTGGTTTAGTTGGAAAAAGATTTTTGTTGATTACCCAGCAAAATCAACTAGATTGATTGGGAATCCAAGTTAAAATAATCAAACTGTAATCTTGAGTGATTATAATTAGAATTTCTAAGGAGGGGGTTGGAAAGTGGATATATGCATGAAGTTAGCACTGAATCACCTATAAATCTTTGTGTGTTTATGATTGTGTCATACTTTTATTTTCTTACTTTATATTTATTAGTTATTACAGTTTTATCTCACTATAATCACTTCACTCTTATGATTAAATACTAAAATTAGTACACATAATTGCTATAAATTTTTAAAACCCCTAATTCAGTACCCCCTCTTAGATTGCTTCATTCGGGTAATTTTATATATTAAAATTTGTCTAATTGAGTTGCTCTCTATTGGCTTATGAATAAAGTACAACTGAATCAACGAGGACTCTAGAAAAATTCTAATTTTAGTTCTTTTTCCTCCCTATTCTCCCTTATATTATTTATACCTTTCATAATTCTTCTACATCAATATTGAAGCATATCAAATTCTTTAGATAAAGAAAGTTCCATTTGAAGAACTTCTCACCTTATTGGTGGTGCAAACTTGTAAGGTATATAGTTGGATAGCTAAGCTTGTTATATTATATGGATGATATACAAAAAGTTATTATCTATTGCATCCAGAAATTTTATAGATGATACATATTGTTTCAAGAGAGCGTCTCAATCTACATCTCAATTTTGCCACCTTTCTTACGTAAATTTATTTATGGATAATTTCTTAAAATTTCTAATAATATCTCTCTATTTTACTCTAACAATTACACCCTACCTCAACATGCGCATTTGCTAAATTGAGTTTAAAACTTCTTCAACTCTCTCTAGCTACTACTTGTCAAATCACCTATTATCATACATTCACAAATAAACCAGGGGATGCATCTAATTCATGTAATGACATATTAAATTATCCACCACTAATTATTGGGAAACACTAGAATACATGGTGGTGATTTAAGTAGAAAGTCTATGAAAAATATAAAGCATAGAAAATATAATTTTGATATATCTTGCAATGATTTAGGTCTTTCTTAAAAAAATATTGTAATGATTTAAGACCTTTTTGTCATGCATTTTAGAAAAGTAGTAGAATATTGTTGGTAACATATTACACACTTAAAGCCATTTTTGAGGATTTTTTTTTCTATTTATCTTTTCTATAGAGTTGAATTGTTTCTTTTTTTTTTGGTCCAAAACAAGGGAGAAGGTTCTAAAAGCAAGATAATGTAATTCAGATTAGGAAAACAACAATCACAACTACAAAGAAATTGATATCTTTCTTCTTATATGCATCACTCTAAATGCATCAGTCAATAATAGCTAGATTAAGTTTGAATAGAGTTGATTCTTTTTTTGAAAATAAAAATCTCTATAAAGTGTATAACCAGCCAACCAGTCAGCAACCTAGTTGCTTTAGACATGAGATGTGAAAAATGTGTCCAAATTGCTATGAGGTATTCTTAAGACGTAAGCATGAAATTCACACTCAATAAATAACTCAAGACTTTATTCATGGATCAAGAATTATATAAACTATTAAAATCTACTTCGATATGCTTACATTCCTGATGCATAATTGAATTATGTACTTTTATGAGCATCTACATCTAAATTACTTTTTTTTTATGTCAGAGAAGGTGTGTAAAATCATCATCAATGCTTTGCATAAAGGAGAAAGGTTTGTAAAAATTTATTCATTCATATTGAAAAATATATACTAGGTATTTGATATATATACATAGGATACAAGCCATCAATCCTAAAATCAAGTAATTAAATAAGAAAGCTAATCCAATTTTTCTAAACAAATTGTTGACCCAATCAATCCTAATAAGTTACAACCACATATACACAAGGTCATAAATAGACAAAATTTGATATTTAAAATTTAAAATTTGAAATATCACAATACGTCCCCTCAAATTGGAGCATGAAGGTCACAAACACCCAACTTAGAGAGTAAGTGCTGAAATTGATATCAACCCAAGGTTTTGGTGAACAAATCAGCTGGTTGCATTGAAGTAGAGATGTGAGCTGGAGAGAGAAGGCCTTGTTGAATCAAATTTCGAATAAAATAGCAATCCACCTTGATATGCTTAGTTCTCTCATGAAAAATAGGTTTGACAGCAATGTGAAGTGCGGCTTGATTATCACAGTATAGTGAAATAGACAATGGGAAGAAAATACCAAGAGAACTTATGAAATATTTAAGCCAAACAAGTTCACTAGCTATATCCACCATGGCATGATACTCGGCTTTAGCTGAAGAATGAGAGATGCTACTATGTTTCTTGGTTTTCTAAGATATGAAAGAAGAACCCAATATGATAAAGTAATCAACAACCGATTGCCTAGTCATGGGATAGGTTGCTCAATCAAAGTCACAATAAGTATGTAAAGTGAGGTCACTATCTGCAGAAAATAGAATACCCTGATCTAAAGAACCCTTCAAATAATGGAGCAAATGCATAGCGGCATTAAGATGACCCTGACGAGAGTCTTGTAAGAACTGACTTAATATATATACTGAATAGATGATGTCTAATCGAGTGATAGTCAAATAAATTAGATGCCCAATAATGTGACGATATTGCGTGAGATCTAGAATAGGATCACCTGAATCACTGGAAAGACGATGCTGTTGAACGATAGAAAAATCAAAAAGCTGAGCTCCTAGTATCCCACATTCTGTTAAAATATCAAGAGCATATTTTCTTTGAGAGAAGAAAATGCCAGAAGGAGATTGAGCTACCTTAATACCTAAGAAATATTTGAGTGTACCTAGATCTTTGATGCTAAAACAATGGTCAAGATAAGCTTTGAAAGTAGCACAACTTGTGGAGTCATTACCCACCAAAATAAGATCATCCATGTATATCAAGATGATAAGAAAAATATCGCCACATATATAAGTAAAGAGAGAAGGATCATCAGATGATGAGATAAAATCATACCATTGAATAGTATCTGAAAATTTCTTGAACCACTGACGAGATGCCTGACGTAAGCCATATAAAGATTTATGCAGCCGACACACCATCCCTAGCTGTGTAGACTTATATCTAGGAGGAAGAATCATATAAACTTTTTTTTTAGATCCCCATATAAAAAAGTATTGTTAACATCAAGTTGGTAAAATTCCCAACCTTTCACCACCGCAACAGCCAATAAACACTGAATAATGACCGACTTAGCTACAGAGCAAATGTCTCGTGAAAATTCTGATCCTCTATTTGAGTGAAGCCTCGAGCCAAAAGATGAGCTTTGTACGATTCAATCGAACCATCCGGATTAAATTTGATTTTATACACCCACTTGCAAGTGATAGGTCATTTTTCAGGGGGTAGAGAAATGACAACCCAAGTGTGATTAATCTCAAGAGTAACAAGCTCTTTGGCCATTGCATCATACCAATGTGCATGTTGAACTACCTGAAAATAAGTTTTAGGTTCCTCATGAGAACTAAGAGCCTACTAAGAAAGCATGATGAGTGGTAGAGAAATGATGATATAAAATAAAATGAGAAAGAGGATGATTAGTACCTCAAGAAGCAGCATTGGCGGGGAGCCGACGTGAAGTATTACCTAAAAATTGGCAAATGTAATCTTGTAAATATGATGGGGGACGACCAACACGCTTAGGCCTTATGGAGAGAGAAGTTGGAGGCTGATCATGTATGGAGGATATGGAGTCAATAGCGGAAAAAGAGGAATTGAAGCTACCAAATTCATGATCGAAAGTAGAATCATGGTCATAAACTGAGGCATCAAATATGGGATTGGGAACTAGAGAAGTTGATATGGGTACGTAAGAAATATCATGATCTTTGACTATGTTGGGTATAACTGGAGAAGATGAACTATCTACAATAACACTCATGGAGCCATCCAAAAAGAAAAAACAGACTCACAAAAAATGACATCCTGTGAAATATAAATTTGATGAGTAGCCAAATTATAAACCCGCCAGCTTTTCTTACTATGACTGTAATCCACAAAATGCATTTAACAGCTCGAGCATCAAATTTGGTACGAGATTGATCATGAATTCAAGCATAGCAAAGACAACTAAAGACTCAAAAATGATCATAAGAAGGAGTGATAGAAAATAAGAGCTCATAAGATATCTTTCCAAATAAAATACTAGTATATAGTTAATTATGTAGGCAGTAATAAGCATACATTCGTCTCAAAAATGAATAAGAAGGTTATCCTGAAAATAAAGTGCTCGAGCAACTTCTAAAAGGTGACGATGCTTACATTCCACACGACCGTTCTGTTGAGATGTATCAACATATAAAGTTGGATGAATAATGCCGTGTCAAGAAAAAAAAATTTGAATTAGAGAAAATGTAAACTTGGTGCCATTGTCCGTGCACACAAATTTGAATAGAAACATTAAATTGAGTGTGAATCATAGCATAAAAATGAGTAAAATAATAGTAAACATCAAACTTGTATTTCAATAAGAAAACCCAAATAGCATGACTAAAGTCATCAACGATACTTAAAAAATAATGAGCACCTGATAAAGAAGTAGTTGGATATCGCCCCCACACATTACAGTGTATTAAAGAAAAAAAAGTACTTGTATTATTTTGACTAAATAGAAATTGAACATGCATTAGTTTTGATTGATGACAAATATCACATGAAATAACATTATTAAGAATTGAAGATAAATGAAAAAGCTGAGATAAACTACGAAAAGAAACATGGCCAAAATGTTGATGCCACAAAACTGCACTGGTAGTATGACAAACTGATGAAACAAGTGAAGCAGTCACAAAATGAATGTAATAAACTCCATGTCCTGCGTCACCCAATCCAATCCACCTTCTCGATACTTGGTCTTGAATGACACAAAAAGTTGGCAAAAAAGTTATAAAACAATTGACATCATGGGTAAGCTTTTGAATAGAAATTAAATTACATTAAAAACTCAAAATGTGAAGAACTTCATGTAGTATAATATCGGTACTAACGGGGATATTCTCAACATGTGAAACCGATAATTGTGTCCCATTTGGCAATCGAACAAAAGAAGAATTAGAAGAGGATGGCAAAGATGAGTGACTCGAAGTCATATGATTAGAGGCTCTGGTATCTAAAACCCAATCAACAAGTATAGGAACAAAAGAAATGTTACCAACCACATTTTCATTCGTCACAATTTTATCATTGTTCAAAAGAGAAAGAAGTTGCTGGTATTGATCTGCAAATAAGTCAGAAAGTAGAGAAGAATCCCCTATGGCCTAGGCATGATGAGCAATAGAAGCCCCAGAGCCACGGTTCGATGAGGACATGCCACCATTTTTCTGCTAGGACTTGTTAACTTGCCAATTAGATGGGAAGCTAATAAGTTTACAATAGTATGCCCTGTCTTTTGACAATGCTCACAGATGATTCGTTTCTTGTCCTTATTCTGTGTAGAAGGAACCACATTAGAAGAGGCTAAAAATTTGTCATCTCGCACATGTAGAGTAGTGCCTTCGATATTTATCTGACGAGTAGCATGAAGGGTCTGCTATTTCTCATCCTGACAAACTAAAGCATAAACTCGACTCAGATTAGGCAAAGGCTCTTGACTGAGGATCAGTGATCGAATGGAACGAAAGGAGTCGTCAAGTCCCATCAAAAACTAGTGTATTTTTTTTCTTTTCACATTCCTGCACAAACTTCTTTGCTGCACGACATGAACACTTTGGGACAGAGACATATGTAGTCAATTCATCCCACAAAGATTTCAACTTTGTAAAATAAGAAGAAATAGAGAGATCTTTCTGAGATAATAAACTAAGTTCCTGATGGAGATAATGAACCTGGAGAGCATTCCCTTCAAAAAATTGATCGGCAAGATCAGTCCACATATCCATAGTAGTGTCTGCATATTCAACACTGTCATGCAATTTCTTGGCCAAAGAATTGAACCGCCAAGATATGACCATGGAGTCGCACTTTGCCCACATCGAAGCATCTGATGAAGATGCCTCCGACTTCAGCAAACTCCCATCAACAAAACATAGTTTATTTTTTGCATGAAGTGCATTAGTCATGGCATGAACCCAAGTAAGGTAATTCTCTCCAGTGAGTAAGTAAGAAAGCAAAACAGTACCTGAGTTATCAGAATTGGTGAGATAATAGGGAGAGACTAAATCCATATTTGGGCGAGATGATGAACTAGATTCAAGTTTCATAATTGCTCTGATACCATGTAAAAACTTATTCATTTATGTTGAAAAATGTGTACAAGGTGTTTGATATATATACACAAGATATAAGCCATCAATCCTAAAATCAAGTAATTGAATAAGGAAGCTAGTCCAATTTTCCTAAACAAATTGTTGATCCAATCAATCCTAATAAGTTACAGCCATATATACACAAGGTCATAAATAGACAAGATTTGATATTTGAAATTTGAAATTTAAAATATCACAGTAAAGTATGAAGGCTTGAGAATTTTTTAGTAAAATCCATCATGGCATATTTATGTATTATTTAGTCAGGTATGTACTTCTAAATGACTAGATCTTTGAGATTTCTTCCTTCTCTTATATTTATCTAAAATCCAATATTAAATTTTGTTCTTCATTTGCCAATTTAGGTAAAATACTAAATATGAATTATTGATCTATCCTTTATGGCCCATGTTGGTCTATCAAAATTTTAATTAGATTCCATTGTCAACCTAAATTGAGTACAAAGCTAGCAAACTTATTGTTGATCATCAAGTAAATCCAACTAATTAAGTTTGAATGGACCAGATGTAAAAAAAAACTTACACTATTGAATCCAGTATGGAAAAAATCAGATCTGAGTTGGGCCAATCATAATCTTCAAGAGTAATTATTTGCATACTATATATAGTGTAGAAAAAATACACCGTCCCATCTGATTGGACTGTATAACCACTGCTTTCCAGCGTACATTTAATTCCTGTAGTTTCTTTTTTAGTTTAAAATTTTAAATGACTAAAATGTTCCTCCTCTTTTGAAAAATAATGACATTTTGTGGTCATATTATTACATTCTGTAATTAAATTAGAACTTTCTGCACACAAAATGTAAGAAAAAGTGAATGAACTATGAAGCATTATTCTTCTTTTTATAGTATAGATTGGTAATTATTTTCAGCATACTTATCCTCTTTTGGTGCTTCCTTATTTGTTGACTCTATTTTTGGTCGTTGCCTGCTATTATTGAACAAAAATCATATGGGGCGGGCACTATAGGCCATCATATGGGGTGGGCCTAGTTTCATGTCACATTTTTTTTTCTATATTTTAAAGAGAAAATCTAAAAGTCAAATAGGGATTTGATTCTCTTACTAACAGAGTCTGTTAACTCCATAATTGAAATAGTAAAAAAAATAAAATAAAATGCATGCCTAAGAAGGACTCTTCATGACTGTTCGTATCATTTTTCTTTCTCATCAAGCCTCTCTACCATTATCTTCCTCATCAAGCCATTTCTTCCATCCATAAGGTCTTCCTCCCGAGTTTTTTTCTCCTCTTCCAAATCCCATGCATCATCTCTCCTATCCATGAGGTCTTCATTGAATCTTCTGCTCCTTTTTTTATTTTTTTTTTAATTTTTTTATCTAAAAATTTATAGAAATCATATTTTTTTATCTAAAGATGTATATTGAGATGTTGGATGAATATTTTATTTGGTGTATATCAACTGACCACATACTATATACTGATGGATATTAAGTTCAGTAAACTATGTATCGATTTATCTATACATGTGTATTGAATCGCTGTTGGATGTGTATTAAAAATATTTATAGTATGTATCAATAACCATCTAATATATATCATTTACTTATATGCTGTATGGTAAGCGCTATATTCTGAAAATTATGTATCGCTTTACAAAAAGATGTATATTAGGATATCAGATAAATATTTTGCTAGACGTGTATTAACTAATTCTATACTATATACTGGTGTATACTAAGTTTTGTAAACTATGTATAAACTAGCTATAAGTGTGTATTGGATTGTTGCTGGATGTGTATTAAAAAATATTATGGTATATATCATCTAGCTATATATTTAGTGTATGTCATGTGATCATATAATATGTATCACTAAAAAAATATATACTAAAAATGAGAAAGAAAGAGAATATCTTAATTACAGAACTAATAACCCCGTTAGTAGAAAAATCTTTGACTTTTATACTTATTCTTTAAGATCAGTATTAAGAGAAACGTAGCAAACTATGAAGTCTGCCCCATATGATATTTTATAGTACCCATCCCATATTATTTTTGTTTGCCATTACCTACATCAGTAACTTCCTCTTGTCTCCTTTTCTAAAAAGTTAATTATAGTAATTAACCAAATATTGTCTCTTGTATAAGTGACAAATGGCAAAACATAGTTCCTTTAAGTACCATTCACCAATGGTTAACTAGATATTGATCAGCCTTATATTTTTGGCCATTATTATAGTTAATTAATGATAGATTAATTTGAATGTAAATAGTCTATTTTTCTTTAAAAATCCATTTTATATTTGGTTCTCAATACATTTCATATTATATATATATATTTAACTTGACATGAGATGTGGGTCCGTTACTAATGTGTGTTTCAAATTGTTTTGTACACTTATTCTGGGTCAAATCTTAAATGATCTAAAAAATAAGATTTTTTAAAATATTGATTTGTCATAATGAAGTTGGATAAAGACTTTGGTCTTATTTGGGATTACCATCAGTAATTAATAAAATTTTTGAAGCTTTTGGAAGTAGAGCTTTTGAAAAGTAGAGCTTTTGAAAGTAAAATTTTTACAAAAAACTATTTGTTATTTGATAACCATATTTATGAAGTACTTTGAAACATTAATATATATTTGATAACTAAAATAAAAAAAAATACTTTCGGTATGATAAAATAATAGTAAAAGATATTGCATAGTATTGTATAGTAGAGAATAATATAATATAATATATTAGTATATATTTAAATATTATTATATAATATAATATTATTATTATATAATAATATTATAATTATAAATAATTTATAATATAATATAATATATTAGTTATAATATAATATAATAAAAAATTATTATAATATGATTAAATTATATTATTATTAAAATATTTTTTCTATGCCTTCCATCAGAATATCCAAGTATCTTTCAGGAGAATGAAAGATTTTACTAAATCTACGAGGTGGAGAAGGTATTATATATACTGGCTCAACTTGAATAGATTTTATAGGTTTTATGACTCATTGTTCTTCACAGATTCTCTCTTCGAACTTAATTTTTCTCCCACTATCTCTATTCTGGACAAACTATTTCTTCAAGAATATAGCACGTCGGCTCACAATCATATTATAATCCTTTGAAAAGTAAAAATAGTACTTTAAAGACTCTTTAGGATATCCTATGAAAATGAGTTCTTATAGACCTAGTCTCTAACTTATCCACCTGTTGTCATTTAACATGAGCAGGATGTCATCAAATCTTGAGGTGATCAAGATTTGATTTCTTATCATACCACATCTCATATAGCGTAATAGAAATATACTTAGAGAAAATCCTATTCAATAGATAAATAGAAGTAAGCAATGCATATCCTTAAAGAAATAAAGATTAGTGAATCTCATGTGAACGGGACCATATCCAATAGTTCTATTTCTCATTTCTGATATCCCTTGAGTTGAGGTATACTAGAAGGAGTCTATTGTGAGACTATGTTATTTTTTTTGAGATAGTTTAGAAACTCTCACTATGGTATACACCTCCTTATCTGATCAAGAACCTTAAGAGATTTTCTAGTTTGCTTCTTTATCTCGTATCTGAATTTTTTAAACTTTTCAAAAGCTTCAGATTTGTGTGTGACACAAATAGTCATACCATGAAAAATTATTGGTAAAGTATGTTATG
Source organism: Elaeis guineensis (assembly GCF_000442705.2). Classification (NCBI taxonomy): domain Eukaryota; kingdom Viridiplantae; phylum Streptophyta; class Magnoliopsida; order Arecales; family Arecaceae; genus Elaeis; species Elaeis guineensis. Next base: position 14,642,123 of record NC_025997.2, read on the forward strand.
ATCATTAATTCTGTGACTAAGCTTACTGGAGATCTGATGAAATTGAATGTCAACAAACTAGAAAGTTGGTCAAGATGATCTTCTTGGGCACAAAATAATGCCAGCATGCCAACTCTTGTTGGTTCTTCACTCAAGCTATAATTAAAGGGGGTCATCCCATTTGATGTTTGCCAATGAACTCTCATTGCCATGTTGAATTTGTATGGGTCTTGTAGTTATTTGCGAGCAATGTTGGTCGGACCCTATAGTCCTTTTCCCCAGAATCTACATTAGTAATTTTTGTTCAAGGAGAATTTGGATAAATACTTTCAGCATATGGTTTTTGATGATTGAATATAGGATATAATTAACTTATGTTGAGGGAAAGCACTGTAACCTTGCTACCTATAATGATTGCAAACATCATGCAATACAACCAAAAAAGGTATGGGAAAAAAGTTCCACCTTTTAGGGCTATGCACACCAAGTCAGCCTGAAAGACTGATAGATAAGCTTCATACAAACTATCTGGATCAGGAAGTAATCTTGAGATGGACAAAAGTATCAAGAATCTTCAATCACAAGTAGGCAATCGCCGATAAGTGGTTGGCCTCCTTAAAGGATTTGCTTCACCTTTTTACTAGTCTAGAGAAAAACGAGAATGAGAAGCTTCCAGCTTAGTAATGTAGCCTTTGGAAGAAGCTTCCACTCTAGTTGCAGGATCATTCATCCATCCTCATCCACCTTAGCTAGTTGAAAGTTTCATTAATAGGTACAACAGCTATAATTTCTTACATATCTAAATGATAGTTTGAAACTTATAGATGTCAAATTTTTTTTGTCTTGTTTTCTCTCCAGATGGAGAGATACCAAAATGTTACCATTGTAGTATTGCAAGTTTCCACCCACTACCCTAGATCATATGCTTAATCTGGGGTATCTTTAGGTTATTTTTGAGAATAAAACTATACTATGTCTGCTTTTCTTTTACCTCACTATTTTAAAGCATCTAAATTCACTTGTGCACCTTTATATAATGGAGATTTAATGACGACAAGATTGTCATTCTAATCTCTTATTGTTAGAAATGAAAACAAATTTTTTACAAATTCAAAAAAAAATTTGTCACACCCTAAATCCAATATACGGATCTGGGATGCAATGACCACACATTCTTTAAGGCAAGGCCCTAAAGAATATGCAAGGCTTGCCTGCATTTCAGTTCATCAATCCAACTTAGGTAGTGGTGAGAGTAAATCTAATAATTTTTATTCAATTGAAAGATAAAATTTTCAAGATTAATGAAAAATAGAATAAAGATTTAAAATAATTTTTATTCAAAAAAAACTCAGCAAATAATACCTAAATCCTTATGCTTCTCATCGATCGGTCCCAAGCCCCACAAGATCTTCTTGATTTGAAATCAAAAAAAAAAAATAGAAAAGAGAAAGTGAATTTTATGGGCTCAGTAAGTTATCAATATCTCAAAAAACTCGTTTGGTTGACAGGAGGTGGAGGAGAGAAGAGGTAATTTTTAAGAAGTGGAGAGGGAGCCTCTTGTTTGGTTGGAGTTTTAAGAGAAAAAAGAATGAAAAAAGCTCTTCCCATGAGAAGTCACTTCTCACAATTCATAAAAAATGAAAATTCATGGAGTAAATAGGTTTTGGCACTTCTCATGGGATGAAAAGTAATGATACTTTTTTTTTTCAAAATATTCTTTTAAGATC